>NW_008794520.1:1161258-1164655 GCF_000699145.1 Aptenodytes forsteri
AGACTTGTTCTCCAGACCCCTCACCAGCCTCGTTGCCCTTCTCTGGACACGCTCTAACACCTCAACGTCCTTCTTGTAGTGAGGGGCCCAAAACCGAACACTGTCATGTCAGTGAGGACTTGCCCCTAGTGAGAAACTGATGTTGGCTGGAAGTCAGGTGTGTGGCCTGTGGCCCTATTTCGGCTACTGTTCACCTCATTCCAAAACCTGGCATGAGTTTCTCTCTCTGCTGAATCTTTGCATTGCTTCTTGCATGTATTTCAAAACATTTTTGTGTATCCTGTATTATTTATTTGTTTACACCAGGATTGAATGAGTCATCTATAATGAAAATTACACCAATGGGATTTCAGCTCTTTTCCTGTATGCAAATTGCCTGTGAAAAAATTACAGAAGCCTCCAATGGATTTATTATTCAAAAGTATTGACAATTTTTCATATGAGTAATTAATCGGATTTGCAAGCTGCTCACAAATATTTCATGGAAGTTGTTGTACATTCCCTGCTATGCAGGTTAGTTTTAAAAGTTATATCATACTGCTTCTACTCTTTTATTGGGTCTCTTAAGTATGGTAGACTCAACACCATCTAACTTGAAAACTATGCATGTAGCCATGAAAATAAATTCCAAATTATGTAGTTGAACATCAAAATTGAAATCCACAATTCAGAACTGGAATTCTCTTTCCATTTCAGAGCATATTGCAGTATTTGAGCTTAATACTGTATTTCTGCTAAACTTCATGTTGCAATGTTTCCACGCTATCACAGAAAGAAGCTCCCAGAATTACGGGACTGTAGCCGAGGCAAAGTCATCTTAAAGTTCAAATGCATATTTGCTATTTCTATACTGTGCTACCTCTGTCCTTTGTTTTCAACACCTAACCAAGTATGTGGTGAATATGTAATTCCTATCATTAAACTGCTTTTCTTCCTCCTGGATGATTAATGAATATGTTAGACACTTAATTTCTTTTTCTTAGACTCTTTAGAAATATTTTAATCTACATTTCAGTTCTCACAGCTAAGTCAATCTGTTTTTTCTCAACTAACATCTTATCATTGCCAAATGTTTGCTAAAATCAGGGAATTTTATCTGTCATGTGCCTTAAAATCAGTGATTTTCATAATTTAATTGTAAAAATCATCATGTTGTTTTCAGTGATTTGCTCCTCATAGAAGCTAAGTTCTTCATAAAATGTCTTCATAACACTCAAGTAAAAGTTACAGCTAAAATATTAAGAACCCAAACAATTACTCTAGCCAAAATGGAGAATAGATCACACATCTGAAAATAAGATATAGCTGCTATATCCTCTGACAAAAAGTGAAGTTCTTTTTCTTTCCCCAATAAAAAACAGCCCACTCCTCACAGTCAGAGAAGCACAAGCTGCAGTGGCTTCAAGCTGCCTGTGTGCTCTTCAACCTAATCTTATCTAGGTTTCCTCAAAGACCCAGAGATTCACCATCAACTCACCACCATTAAGTTTCAAACAAGTGCAGTGTATCTCAGGCAAAAGTAGCCTAGTTATATGCAAATCTTGATATTTTAGTTTAGAAACTGACAGTCTAATTCATTTATACATTTCCTAAATATTTTTAAACTCCATTAAAGTCACACAATCTGCTTTATGAAAGCCTTATTCATCTGTCCCATGGGGCCAGCTTACACCTCAGCATCCGCAGCATTACAAATACCGCTACCAACTCTAATAGCTTCTCTGAATTTCAAACATCATTGACAGACCCTGTATTTTGGAAATAGAAGATGAATCCTCAGAAGACAACTACACAGCTTTCTCCTGCAGCACCTTTAGTTGTGGTAGGAGTCTGAACTAGCAGGATCCTGACCTGTTAGACCAGGTGTGTGCCAGACTATTTTTTAATTTACCTGAAAGAGCTAGAGCAGGAATGCAAGGGGAAGAAATTTAGGCTTAACTCAGAATTAGTCCTACTGATAATTTTTGCAGTTCAGAGGAGATATAACAGAGAAGAAAGATCATTTTTCCTGCCACATAAATACTTTTAAAGCCACTGATGTCTGGAAGCATTTCTTGCACATGATTTTAGGCAGTCTGGGGAGCCCATAAAAATAGAAGCTAGTCATGAATAATTTTCCAAATTGTACAAGGACAATGAAGATGGAGGATTAGATTTAATAAGCACTACAATGAGGTTCCTTCATAGAACAATACCTCTACATTATGATTGATAACATCTAATACCAGCAGAACTAATGAAATCCAGTTTCTCATGCATTTGTATTCCTCATCGCTACACAACCCCACAACATCAGACTCCACACTATCCCTCCACCACAGCAGTACCCCATTTTCCCCTCCGCAGCCTACATGCACCACCCCCCCACCCCCACCCCCTTTCTACCCATGCAGCACCAACAGACCCCGTTTGCCAGCAGGGTGAGGGCAAAGCTGGCTCAGGGCTGTGCCAGAGCCATCGCTGCACACAGGCACAACCGGACCCCAGCCACAGCCTCGCTGCAGGGAGCAGTCCTTTCAAACTCTGCCACCCAGTTGCCAAAACTTGGGGGAGCTTACTTGTCTTTGAGACTCTTTCCTCTGTGTCAAAAATGGATAAGTGTTCAATGGTTACAGTCATGAGGAAAGACACAGATGGTGACCAAGTAAGCCTTGCTGTCTTAGGAAACTCTATTAAAAAAAAAAAAAGAAAAAGAAAAACTAGATAGTAGCGTTAAAAAATGCCTAGATTTTACAGTTCATTGTCCCATATTTCAAATTGCATTGCTAAACAGTGTAAATGTCAGAAGCATGTGGAAGCGACAACAATTTCATAGCAGGAAGACAAAAAAAAAATTGAGTTGGCCAAAATCAGAATAGTTAGACTGTGGTTGAAGTTATCCAACAGCTTCACAGCCAGCAGCTTATCGGGATGTAGAAATGGACAAATGATAAGCAAGGAGTTTAAGTGTGTTGGTGTCATAGGAAGTTAGGCTAGAGAGAAATCTAGTGTTTCACTCAGAAGTGGAGCATGAGAGGAGCTTACCAAAGAGAACATGTAAAGGATGAACAAATTAGACCCCATTAGTCAATAGAGAAAGAGAACTTTCCATCAAATTTCTTGTCTTAGGAGAGAGCATAACAAGATAGGATGATTAGAAGCTGGAATTCAGACTGAAAATAAGGCATGGATTTTAAACCACTGGAGCAGTTATAGAAAAATATTTCCAAAAGAGATAGTAGGTTCTCCACCTTCTGAAACATTTAAATAACCAGTAGATTACTTCCAAAAAGGTAATCTCTTACCCAGGAACGAGGTTGTGTAAGCTGGTACAATAGTCATTGCTTGGCATTATTATCATGGAGCAGATCCTCCTGGAAGCTATGCTAAGGCACATGGAGGACAGGGAGGGGATTGG
>NW_008794520.1:1165752-1176842 GCF_000699145.1 Aptenodytes forsteri
CAGTGGTGAAGCACTGGCTCAGGTTGCCCAGAGAGGTGGTGGATGCCCCATCCCTGGAAACATTCCAGGTCAGGTTGGATGGGGCTCTGAGCAACCTGATCTAGTTGAAGATGTCCCTGCCCACGGCAGGGGGGTTGGACTAGATGACCTTTAGAGGTCCCTTCCAACCCAAACTATTCTATGATTCTTTGATTATGTGCTACATGAAATTGGGATGACCACATTCTGGCCTTCAGAACTTAAAATTTATTCATCTATAAATCTGTTGATACAGACACACGTGTGAGAGACCGAACTGTAAATCATTTGTCTCAAAGATTGTTTGTCTAAGCGAAGAGTCCTCTGACTGCTACAAGGCCCCAGAGATAACAGCTGCAGGTGGGGGACTAACAAAGATTGTTTGTCTAAGTGAAGAATCCTCTGGCTGCTACAAGGCCACAGAGATAACGGCTACAGGTGGGAGACTGAACTATAAAACATTTGAAGACATCCTGCCAAGCCAGGCGCCAGTCACGTGAAGAGCGGGGCTGGGGTCCTGGGGTCACGTGAAACGTGTGCATATATGCAGGAATGTGGAGATATGCAGGTATGTGTCATTGTCACGGAAATTGCAGCCCTGGAATGAGGATAAAAGGGACTGCCAAGACAAGCCTGGTGCGATCGCCCACTGCTGAAACATCAAAAGACTTGGACCCTCGGGATGCCACGGATCCATGGTGGTGACTATCCTTGCAACTCTGTCCCTAATGCTTGCTTAACTTCTGTCTTTTTATTCCATTCTATCCTGTCGCTACTAACTTCTCTTTTCTACTTTTGATAATAAAAAGCTGTCTTGGGTGACTATCCTTGCAACTCTGTCCCTAATGCTTGCTTAACTTCTGTCTTTTTATTCCATTCCATCCTGTTGCTACTAACTTCTCTTTTCTACTTTTGATAATAAAAAGCTGTCTTGCATACATGGCATTCGACCTCGTTTGTGTCTTAATCTCGCTCTTAGGATCATATCGAAACCTCTCCTGACATTGGATCGGGACAACATGAAAAACATTTCTTTTGTTCTTCTAGCACAAAAGAGCAATATCTGTCATGAGATGTGCTTATTTTGTTTTGAAGAGTCAGAAATCCTATACAAGGCAAAACAAAGATCATGGCATGGAAAGCTGAACTTATCTGAGGCTCAGTTCTAATTGATAGTTACCCTAACAGAAACGCAGCTGAAATTGTTGAACAAGATGAGCAGGGGCACAACAGAAAACACACAAAGGGAATTCATGTTCTGAAGCTTTTAAGCTTTTGCATATACACACCAGGAAAGCCATACGGCAACTTCAATGAAGAGTAATTTCAACTAAAGCTTTTGAAAAAGTGCTTTTTTTTTAATCCAAATTTTGATTTGGGGTTTTTTCCCCCCCTCTTAAGTGGAAATCAAAATTATATAACTAAAAAAAAAGCCCCAAAATTGCGTTTCTGTTACTTTTCCTTTTGAGGTTTTGGTCCACATATTTACCTTTTTGCTATTGAAGTTATTCAAAACACAGGACAGGGAGGTGGGGAAATTCCATTTTTGAGTGTCATTTTTAACAAAGAAATCAATTCGAGTAAGTATTAAATGCTGAAGGCGTTAAGTTCACCCTGAAAGCAGCAAGAGGGGTGCATTCACAGGACTGTCCACCCTTCTGCTATGAAATCCAAACCTATGAAACCAGCTCCCTGCAGAGCTCAAGATCACTAGGAGGAAAATGCAGGGGACACCCAGACTGCAGACATAACCCAGTCATGTTATTAGACAGGGGCTGTGTATTCCCCATCAAAGCACGCTGTGGAAATACGTAAGACTGAACATAGAAGATTGCTTTGGGCCCCAGTAAATGCCAGCAATTCACTTCTAACGAGGGCCTGGGACCCTCTGCTCCTTTCTTCCCAAGCAAAGGTATTAGGGCACATTAAAGTAGGTTTCCGTGAAAACAGAGGTGTGAATTTGAATTTCCCTTCTGGATTTGGACCAATTTCTGCCCTTTCAAGATGACACACATGGAATCAATACATGGTCATTCAGGTTAGGAAATCCAAACCATCACCGCATTGCTTTTTGCTGACTTCTGTGAGTGGTGAGGTCCTGACATTACCCTGATGAGCCAGGACAGGCCTTTGACTTGACCATCACTTCCAGGGTAACTGTTTCCTAAATGCATCGTGTTTTCTCCTGATTTCATATTAACCAGACCTAAAACCTTTACATAAAACGATAGTCAAAAAGAAAATATATACACATACTGCAAATAGTGCAGTATTAGAAGATGGCATACAAGCACGAGGAGAAAAAAGCCATTTCCATGAATTAAGATTTCCAGCACTCAGCTAGTTATTTTCTTTGTAAGAAGGAAAATAACATTTGTCCACTTAATTTCTGTGGTAACTATATAGCAAAAAGCCATCTTCACTTAATGACATTTTTAAATCACTTAAGCCACCATTTTATTACTACCTGGCAATTCAATGTTAGATTGCTTAGGGAGTATTATTCTAATTTATATTCAGTATGCTGAATACAGTTTTTAAAAAGCTTTTATTTCTCTATTGGTATTCCTATTCTTATGTGTTGATTTTCTTATGTGTTGATTTTTCTCTAATAGAAAATTAATAAAGGATTATTCCTTTTCAATTATAGTCTATATGGTAACATGAAAATTGTAGGCTTGGCACAACTAAAAAGCCTGCAGTAAAAGAAAGCTAAGTGTTGCAATAGTGGGAGTAGATAATAAACAGTCTTTAGATGAAAAGGAAGCATCTAATTCAATTTGGACTGGTTAAGAATTACATGTCTGAATACATTCTCAAGACAGAAATTCCCACTGAAGATCTGCAGCAATATTAGACAGCAACATAATAAACACTAGAAAAAAATAAAGAGCTTACAAGCCTGGATAATAATTTTGTAGATAAAAATTTCTGTACATATTGTATGGCTGCATATTGCTTCTGTTTCACTAGAAGTATGTTACTAACTCTTAACTGTAAGCAAAACAAAATTATTGTATAGTTATATCGTTGTAAGGATTACGTTTTTTGATAAGATACACAAAGTTTATGTCAAGTAATAATATGTTTAAGAATAATATGTTTAAGAACAGCCATCTGAACAACTGTAAGGCTTCCAACATCTGTTACAGAAACATTTCATGTTTCCTGCAACCTCAGATAAACACACTCCTTAAAAATACCATTTTTCATACGTGGTAAATGGCATAAAAAACCCTGAAGGACATGGGCAGTGAAGACACACATCAAACACACAGGAATGAAAAGTAGGTACAGTACCCAGCCATGTGAGTGGGGTTTTATAGCTCTGCCCTGGAGCTTCTGACAGAATTTGGGTAGCAGGGTCCAGCCAGGCTTTCCCGTATTGGGAAAGGAGAGTGGGTTTCTGAAGCATGGCAGACAGAAATGACTACTTGCACAGTTATTCCACTGAGAGGAAAAGTCATCATTGTTCTCGGAAGCACAGAAAAAGTAACTAGCAATAAAAATATACATACACCCATACACGAGCGCTAAGACAGCAACTACTTTAGGGTCATTAAAATGCTTTGACTACTCATTTTTTCAGAAAAACAGCTAGGCAAGTTAAGTTATCCTATCAAGTACCAAATAACAACTTCTATTAAAATTTTATAGTATTGATTAATTTGCTAGTTCTAATTTCCACAGTCAGGTTCTGTCATGTGTGCAGGTATTATTCCTCTAGATATTAGAAGAGATAGATCCCACTCCTATTGATTCCAAATCTGAGGCAAAACCCACTGACATAAAGACGACAACTAAATTATGTAGAATATTTGTTTACATGAACTGAATTAAATTAATAACTAAATTATATTTCTTTAAAATATCTGGTTATTACATCAAAATTTTCTTACTTCACATCATATGTATGGGTCAATATTTTAACTTCAAGTTTTCCATCTTAATAACTAGTTATTACTACATATTACATAGATTTTTTTTTTTTTTTTAGTATAGCAGAATTACAGTAATTAACTTTGTACCAATTACCAGGGTGCATATTAATATTCATATACTTTTACAGAAAGAACGATCTTGAAATCTCACAGCAGGGATGGTTAAAATGATTCATTAATGTTCTGCACAGGTTTTTTTCTAATTCATTAAGAAAATATTAGCATAATCATGTGAATTAATTTTCTTAAAAAGGTTGATATAAGCGAGGGATTAAGGGGACTGGTGCTAATATAAGAAACATGGCTTGCACCATGCTCTTGGTCTCCAGAGGCCGACTATCATATTTGAGGTATTACTTGCCAGCACACTTTGATAATGAAGAAGAAATCAGAGATAGATGGAGCCAGTTGAGCTGAGGATTTCATTTTCACATAAAAAAAGGTAGTCTCATGCATCCTGTTCTTATATTTCTCTGTTTTGTGAAAAGCTAGAGAAAAAACACATTACTCCACATGAACAAGAGGCTGAAAGAAAATAATAAAATGAAGTGATAGGCTACAAATGAGAAAAGCATCCAAAAATGGAATACCTAATGATAATAAAAGGTGAAGAGAAAGTTCAGCAAAGAGAAGGAATAGTGATCCAAATAGAAAGGACTAGAGAGTGAAAGTTAAATAGCCTCTCCAAAAAAAAGTTTCAAGGAAAAAGAAAAAGCAATCTCAATAACAAATGGCAGAGAGAGAGTAATAAACCTCATTCATAGATTCACATAAAAAGGCATTTAAGGTAGGAGGACATTAAGATATCTTGTGCTATAACCCAAAGTGCCTCTTGATAAATCCAACTCTGGTACGATGCACCCAGGGGGGAAAAAAAAAAAAGGAGGAAAAAAAAGGGAAAAAAGTGAGTGGAGCCTATATTGAGTGAGAATAATGTCAACGAAACAAACCCAGGAAAATGCGTGCTATGAGCCAAGTCGAGGCTTTTTGTCAATACTACATTACATCTGGTATTGCTATTCCATTTTCCTCATGGTGACTATTCTTTCAAGTCAGCTTTTAGCTCCGTAACAAAACCAAGTTCAGTAACACTCGAACAGGCTCCAGAGACAATAGAGAATTGGTCCCCTACCAAGAAAGGCAATGAAAGGTTTTTAATCTTCTTTGCAAGGACCGTATCAGAGAGGTAGTTTGTAACCGAAGGGTATTCAAGGAGCTCATTATAAAGTTATATAATTCTCCCCTTCAGGCTCTGTTCCTCACATCTGACTCTCTGTCAGGAATAGGCCCTGGTGGACCACAAGGCAGCTCCTCACAGGATGGGAAGTCTTGCACAAAGTGACATTTGAAGCTGGATATTACATTGTCATTAATGACTTTTTGGCACTCGAGCCTGAGCTACCCCACCTTCATTCCCACAAATTCCTCACGCACATGGTTTCCTCCTGAATAGTTTTAGGGCTCCAGAATGCATAGGAGATGGTAACCCAAGGATGTAGGGGGGGTTCAGATCATACAAATCTAGACCTGTAAAAGCATGTACACTTTTGGGCTCCCCTTCCTCTCCAAAATACAACATTAATCCTTTGGTTTCCTTCAGCAAGCAGTTGCTTGACTGGAAGACGCCAGGCTGTGCAGAACTGCATGTGTGGATGTACCCACATGGTCTGAGATCGCTTCAGTGCTCCTGGCTGCCTGCTCAGAGTGAGAGCTACCAAAACTCCCAGAAATGCGCATGTGTGTCTTCATAAGCAAAGGAAAGCACTGGTATTGTGTAACACATTGAGTGCTGTAGAAAGAAAGACTCACAGAGGAAAATCTGGGTCCTTAATAGACCCAACCAGCTTTCACGACCTGAACACATGAGCTTGTTTGTCCATTAAGCCTATTGCCCAACTTCCAGTTATGCCAACTTCCTTACCCCTTTTCACAAAAGTACCATAATCAATACTAAACTAGTGGAAATAGACACAAAACAATTATTTTTATAATCATTTTCAAAATTACTTAGCACCTGGACCTCTGAACCAAAAAAGTGCACATGGACTTAATTCCTTAGCTTTGACATCCTGAAAATTAATATTTTCTAGTGTTGTTTTGCATCAGTGATGTAATAGTTAAAACTTGGTACAACTTCCCAGTGCATTACATTATTTATTATCACTGAAATTATTATTCTATGGCATATATAGTCCAAGCTTTCACAAGTAAATTATATGCACATAAGTTCCCCTGATTTATGACAGGCATCAATTAATTCTTATATGTGCTCGTATTATTCAATCTATTAATGTGAAAGGGTCATATCTCACTTTAAGCAGCAAATCTATACATATAGACAGGGAATGTGGTAGAGTAAGGACCCATGATGTGGCAGGGGGCAGAGGGAAGGACACTGTTGGATGAACGTACAACTGAGAGGAGAGAGAGAAAGAATGGCGGTGCAGTTTATCCCTGCTCCACAGTAATGTAATTTTAAAAATATTTTTAGAGCTTTTTTCTTTCCTTCTAAATATTGCTTTAAGTCTACAGACTTCCACTTTAAAAAAAAAGTTATTTATATTTAAAATTTATTCTTTATTTATTGAAATGACAACATAATCACTCCCCCCTCCCTCTTAATTTCAACTTTTAATCATTTTTTCCTTAAAAAGCATTAATTTAAAACCAATATTTGTAGGTACCAGTTCAGGGCTCCAGGTATTCCTCAAAAAAGTTTATATGTTATTTTATTGATTTTTTTTCCTTTCTCCTATAACCTCAATACTCTGGTTATATCCACTACTAAGTGAGATCATTAAACTCAGCTATTTTAGTTTTCTACCTTCCATAATTTTCTGTCATTTTGAGTAAAGAAAAATACCTTTAACACAGGAAAAAAAAAGTGATTGCTTCCCCTAATTCATTTTTCCCAATTTATCCCAATTACAAAGGCTTCTTAAAAACCTCATAACATTATTTTTCTTCTAAAGATTTTCTCATCCAAATAAAAGTCATTTACAGTAGAGCTGCAGTTCTAAAGGGTTTAGATTTATATGGATAACGTTCAGTTCAAACATATAACAAAGATCCTTATTCTTCTATTGACGTCTCTGTTATCGATGGTTTCTGAGTAAGGAAAGGGAATACACTCAAAATATACTCAAGGGCACCCTTCCATCTTTTTTCCACATGGTCTTTTCTCTTGTAATGCTTTTTTCTTGCAATTTCGCCTGCTTGCTGGTGGAAAAGTATTTTTACTGACATGAAAAATTTCTTTAACAAAGGAATGAAAACCACTTTCTGAAAGCTTTCAAGTTATTACTGAAAGATCATTAACAGGAAAAGCTATACAGATTACTTTTCCTCATTAATAAAATCAGAAAAAGTTAGGAAGACCTGTATATACCTCTTTTAAATGACCCACTTTTTCATGAAAGTGTTTGTTGGGGTTTTTTTAAAGAACATTAGCTTCCCCCATTTTTATTATCATCCTATTGCTTTTTGTCTCTTTGTTATAAAACTCGGGCTTTTAGCTTCACCTAATAACAATGTTAGCAGGATTTCCATCCTAATTCATGATTCATTAACCGTTATTATATAGAGATTTATTTCAAATTGCTCTTGAAGAACTAGACAGCTTAAAAGGGGGGGGAGGGGGGACCAAATCAAGTCCCACATCACATACAGAAAGGAGGCATTTTCAAGCAGTTTTAAAGAATGAAGATTAGAGTCCATTGCTGTGCTGGCAAGCGGGCCAGGCAGCCACAGAGGTAATTTATTGTTAAGCCCTAAGCAGATCTAAACTTTTGTGTTACCTCTTTAAAGCCTTGTGAACACTTTAATTATAGCCATTCTACGAATAAAATTGAAGCAAGTCGAAGGAAGGCTGTAGTTTTAAGGACAGGTTACATGAAGATAGCCTCACGCTGCAAGGCACCACCATAACAATACGCACTCAAAAAAAAAAAATCAAGCCTTTCACATATGTAGGCATACACATATGCATATAAGGAAGAACACAAGTAATAAAGGCCCAGCTTTACAGAGAAGCATTTGATGTTATGTCAACATCCTGTAGTTACGTGACTACTGTAGTCTATACATACAGAAGGGAATCCAGCTATCTAAATATGCATAAAGATATAGTTTCAGAGCTTACATACCACATTTCTTTGCCCTGCCAAGAATGCCAGCAATGGCCAGTACTAGTAGTGAAATGCCGAGGATTTGGACTTTAGTCACAGCACTCAGTGCTACCTAGTTCTCCTAACGCTGTACAGAGCTCAAAGTGGTTTAGCATGCTTCATCCAGTATCAGAGAATTACCGCATCCTTAGCTCGCATATTTTGAGAACGAAGACTTGTTTAGCAATTCTGGGGATTGATTTGTTTGTTCTTACGAAGGCAGCACAAGGTGAAAATGTTCGAGTTTTCTTTAAAAATGCAAAAATACTGCGTTTGTCAAAGTGTTCTTCACTGGTTACTATGTCTTTGCTGCATCTTGCTTTGCAGAAGTCCCAGATGCCAAGCACAGGTGATCCCTGTGCTGCTGGTCTCTTAAGGTTTTGGTTTCTCTCACCTCTAAGTTTTAAATGACCATACTGAAGTGCTGGCATGAAAACAAGGGTAGTGAAACAACTCAAATAATCCAGTCATAGAGAGTTTTCTACAGATCTTCCATCTAGACTGCTCATTTTCCTCATTTATCAGCACCAATGCTTGAAAAATTGTGTTCTCTCCCATTCATCAACACTTCTCTGACAACCTTTTAGCCAATTCTCGTTTTGATCATCCTATTAAAAATGGCAAAACTGATTTCCATTTTTTATGTCAGCTAGATATATTCCCTTAAGAGTCTGAACCATTCTTCTTTTCTAACTTGTTATCTAGGGTCAATGCTTCTTGTTTACTAAGTCTTTTATGAAATCACGGTTCAGTGTGTCCTCAATCTCTCCAGAGGTTTTCTCTTTGCTGCACTATTTTATCCCTGCTTCTCTACTGTTTGCCATGGTTTTTGTGGGTTGGGTTTTTTGGTTGTTTTTTTTAATAGCACATTTCATCCCACATCCTGTATCTGGAACCAAGCTGATATCAGCTGCGGATACAGCCATCTTGATATAGCTGAAAATGCATCACACTGAAAGGATAATCATGAAAATTATACTGGAAAGGGCTCCACCTAACTATATAACATTTAATAAACCAGACTATCAAGGGCATGCAAAAACCATCCTGTTTCAGAATGTATTCATTCAATCATTCCTCTCCAACATCAAGTATTATATGCATCAACAACCACAATGCTTCATTTGTGAGAGCATCTCCAGCTGTTACAAAATAAAATAAGGAACATAAGACTGTAAGATGTTGTGAAATTGTTATCCTCTACTACTACAAGACAGATGCCAAGACGAGGATACTGGGGATAGGATGACCTCTGCTCAGCAACTTTTAACGCATTTCAGCAGTGCCTGTGTACAAAGTTAGTCAGTATTACCTAGTGAATTCCCAACTTGCATTCTACTGTACTGTGAAATACAAGCCCTTAGTATCTACTATGAATAACATCTCTGTGTGTGTGCATAAGCTTACAGTGTTGATTACAGAGAGAACTATTTGATTTATAATTAAGCATTTTTTCTTAACAAATTATAGAAAACAAGTGACTTTGTCATGCAGAAGAACCCAAGAAAATGAGATAATCAATGAATTAATACCAAAAGGTAAAAGGTAAAATTCTATCAATGAATCAGACATTGGTTCAAGAGAAAACAAGAAATTCAAATTACAGCCTGGTTTTCAGTCCACAGAGGATCTTGCTTTAAAAGCTGGAGGTGTGAATTAAGCATGCAGAAGAAAATATGTAATGAAAAACAAGTAGATACAACTTTCTAAAACTGAAGATATGTACAGTAAGATGGCAACCTTTCCTAACAGTAGATTCTGGAGACTGGGGAAGTCTCACAGATATCGTGGTACACATCAAATGGATTGCATCAAATTCATCAAATACATAATAGAATCAAGATCCAGGAAAGTACTTTCTTGATTAAATATTCCTAGAAATTATACTAATGACAAAGGTTTCTCATCATACAGAAGCGTAGTAAAAGAGCAATTTGCTCATACGTCATTGTAGACAACCCAACTAAAATGTCTATTTGATGTTCAGTGACAGACAAAAAGCTAGAGATACAAAGTTCTATTAAAAATTAATAAAAACAGCCTTGAAAACATAGAATTTTTACTTAGATTTCAGGTGCCCTCTCTGACATTGAACTATTGTCTGGTTTTGGTTATCTTATTTCTAGGAACAGAGCACCAGAGAAGTTTCACTAGGTTAAAAGCTGAAAAGTAAAACCAAAAAAGTAAAAGCCATTAGAAGAAAAAAAAAAAAAAACCCAAACTAGAAACCAGATAACAAGCAGGCAAACACCAGGTACAAATATATAGGCAGGATACACGTTTTTTCTCTCACATGTCAAATAGAACTAGACAGAACAATACATCTAAAAATAATGAAATAATTTTTTTTAAATACTGTATTGTTATCCTGTGGCTGTCAGAAAAAAAAAAACCCAAAAGAGTAAAGGTGATTTGATATTTGTAATAATATTAAGTTCATCATCCACAGTTAAATGAGCTTGGGCAGAGACATTAACTACCATGCATCTAAAAATGAGCAACAGTGTAAATTAGTAGTTAGGCAGGCACGTTATTAGCGTTATTTGAACCTATCGCTACAGGAATTATAAAGCGTAAACCCAGAAGTAGGCATACGTCATCACATGGGCATAATTGTTGCTTCCTATAACACACGCCGCAGTCACCAATTTCTGCACTCTTCTTCAAATATTCAGCACCTCCCAGGACAGGGTAACAACAAATCTTCCTATTTCTACTGTATATTACCACTGCTAAACGTTAAATATTGTAAAGCACGGTGTTATCTCACTCACTCTCCAGCCTGGAGACCTTCAGAAATATTTTTGTATAAGGTCCTGCACCCACCCGCATGTATCCCAGAGCTGCTTGGAAGGCACATTGCTGCTGCTCACTGAAGCATCAATGGGCACCCACTTCAACTCTCAAGAATAAGAACTTTGTAGATCCTGGGGACATTTTTTTTTTTTTTTTAAATAAAGCAAAA
>NW_008794520.1:1176899-1182641 GCF_000699145.1 Aptenodytes forsteri
TCCCCGGGGGACATTTTTTTTTTTTTTAAATAAAGCAAAATATAGAATCATAAAATCATTAAGGTTGGAAAAGACCTCTAAGATCATTGAGTCCAACCATCAACCCAACGTTTAACCACTCTTTCAGTAAAGACATTTTTCCTCACGTCCAATCTAAACCTCCCCTGGTGCCAAACCCTCTTTGGAATTTCTAGATAGGTTTTCATCCTAAACCACTTGGCATCTCAAATGCAATAAGCATCCAAGCTCCTGAGTGGACTGAGGAACTCCTGCCTGCAAATTTACCCATTGCAGTATTTGTTACTTCCTTTTCACTCAACATTGTAAATCCATGTTGCTGTAAGTTCAAGTTGGTGGGTTTGGTTTTGGGGTTTTGTATAAACCATGTGGCAATACAATCCACTGGAGACAAAAATAAATGAGAAGCTAACTTGATCTCATCCAATGAATTGGGACTGGAACTGCCACTTGAAAAATTTTGATTCTAGAAAGCTGCAGTTCCCTCATAAATGGCTACATGAGATATGTATGCTCAAACTTCTAATTCTTTTATTTGCAGCCATCACTTTGAACGGATAAATCCAAACATGCAGAGGGGTAGGTGGCTATGCAGCTGCAGATGTCACTATGAAATAGATACAATCAGGCTAGATTTAGTGATGACCCAGTAGTAAATGAATTAGAGATTATAAAAGTGATTGTGGGCATTTTTAACAACCTGAATTGCATTTAAAATAGGTAAAATCCTTATGTAAATTTGGGCCACTTTGCAGCTTCAATAGAATAATTTCATACCTATTTAAAACAATCTCAGAACATAACATTACCCCATTGTTCATTTTCATGAAATGCAGGATAGTGTTATGGTTTATAGCAAACCATTATAGATAACAGGACACAATTGCACTGCACATTGTCATTACTGGAGACACCACATTTTGCAGTGCCATTGCTCAGAGTAACGTATATCAGCTTACCAGAAACACCAGGACAGTGGCAATTTCTTTTTGCTATCTTTCCTTCCTGTTTGTTAGCCTTAAAATTTGTTATCAAGACACTTTTCAGCTGTTTACTTCTGAGTAGCTCATTCTTACAATATATGACGTTACAAATAATTCAACTTCCCGTTGCATTATTACATCAGTGTGCAATAGAGAAGTGACACATGGCACATTGTAGGGTTATTAAATCACAGCGCTATCTCCACAGCTGCCATAGACATGCAAACAAACATAACTTATTTTTCCCCCCATTTTTTCATTTACCCTCACCTCTCCCTCCTCTTTCTACCTCACTTTGCTCTGTGTTGTCTTTCTAACATAGAGAAACAATGAAATAAGTAACTCCAGAAGAACATGTGTTATTTCTTATGGGTTACATTAATCTAAAGTGAAATTAATGACAAAACCCCCATTGACTTCAGAAGTGCCAAGACGATTCTATTTGTCCCGCAGATGTGCTCAGTGAACATTACATCACTAGAGTTTCCAGTGTCCTCAAACATCTCAAAATGAGGTGCAATAGCATCTAACCATTAGATCCTATCCTCAGAGTTGCACTTAGTGTAAATCTAAAGCAATTCCAGACCCTAGCTCCCAGCTGGAAAAAAATATGTTTTTATAGAAAAGAGGGAAAGATATTATCAACTAGTCTTAAGCGCTGGTACAGTTTCTTTTGGGGTATGCCTATGTGACACAGAGATTCCCGAGATTGCTCCGATAATCAAGTTTGGGAACCAGAAGCAATATAGTAGCATTAGCCCTTAGACCCACTAATTAACCTCCCTCAAAGTGGGATATATTAATTTGAGCAGAGCACTGTGAACTGGATCAGTCACGGCATTTCTATTTGGTTGTTGACAGTTGCTGATGAAAGCAGTTTGTCTTCATCTGATGTCTGCTCCTTTGTAAAAACCTTTTAGTTTTTGTTAGGTTCCTATGGACAAGTACTTCAATTACCAAAACCTGCAGCTTGTTAGTCTTTTTGCCTTTAATCTCTCGAGAAAATGGAGAAAAAGGTTGTTAATCCGTGCCTACATGTTCCCACAGATGAAGTTCAGGCAGACCAATATGGGAACGGACAGTGGAGGAAAGTTCATTGTTTTTTTTTGTTTTGGGTTTGTGGGGGATTATTTTGTCACCAGCCCTTTAAAGATTGCTGCTCACACAAAATAGTGACCAGCAGTTTTCAGATATCAGTGTAAAACATATCACAAAATGAAACCCTCTGAAGAAAGGAGACTGAACAAATGCACTGCAAGTGCCAGGTCACAAAAACTTGACCAATTCTGACATACAGGAATTTTTTTTCTCTTCCTAATCCTTTTCACCAGCAAGATCTTTTGGACTAAAGGGATTAAATTCAGTACTTTTGTAAAGGTAAAAAAGGACCATTTCTAAAATCTGTTCAACTTTCTTCTTTGCTTCTTTTGAATGATGCACAAGAGAGAGCAACTGTATGGGCTCTGGCTTCCATTTAACATATTTTTGACATTTTGCTCCTCTGCTGATGGAAGGAAGGGCAGTCAGTCAACTCCACTGGAGCTCACAAAGGAAGAGATGTCAACAGAGCTTAGATCATTTCTTTAGAGCTGACATCAGTCTTCAGAATGCCTGGGAAGAAGCCACATGAAGTATTTTGTCATATAGGGTTTTTTACTATTTTATTTTTTAAATCCTTCAGTGTTCCCCAACAGACCTAGTGTTCATAATGCTGTATTTCAATTTATTTGATAAAGTTAATGCTACAATGCTACTACAGATTATTTTAAAAGCTCCCTTAAAATATTAAGTAGCATCTTGGGTCTGCACAAGGCAAAAAATTATCACCTAATAACAGCACCATTGAATTGCAGAAATTAGAGATGAAAAGGAACATTCACTCTATCCCCATGCCAGTGAAGGATTGCCCTCTAGAGCACACTTTCTACTTCTTTTTCACATCTAATTTTAAACTGTCTTCAGTGATGGGTCTTTCACCACTTCTTATTCTTCTTTCTCTTCTACATTCTGAATTTAGTGTCATGAAGCTTCATCATGGCATTTGGCCTACATTTTATTTTTCTTAATTTCAACTCATTATTCTCAGTTATACCCCTCCGTTCCTCTCCATACTAATTCTTCACCATGACTCATCTTTACCGAGCAAGTATTTCAAGATAGTTATCATGTCCTCTGCTCTATTTGCATATCCATTCTCAATATATTGCATTCCTAATATTGCCTTATAAATCAGATCCATCTAGTCACTTAATCTTTCTGGTTTCTCTTCTATAACTTGCCTCCAAACTGTGCACATCCTTGAGGTGGCACAGGCATGAATTTTGCCTTCGGGCTATGCTCAGCATAAAGCCACCAAAGCAGCCCTGGTGTTATCCTGTCAGTGTCCAAGAAAAACGCAAATTTTGTTGTCGCTGCTGCTCTTTGAGCCCTGTGTTTTAGCTTGTGACAGGAGAAGGTAGGATGGACAGCATGCAGACAAGTGCTATGAAACACTGGCAAGGATAAAGCGAAAGGAGGAAGAATTTTGGTGGAATGGAAAGCAGCAATGTGTAAGGGAGAAGATGACAAAAAGAAAGAGGAATATAATCCTTCACTAACATATTTCATTTTTTCACAGAAAAGGTACGTGAGAAGCAACAGAAGATTGAAATATTGGTTTTAATTAGCATAGTAAGTAGGACCAAATTTTCAATGGCATAACAGAAAAATAGTTGAAAGGTGAAACAGTAGTAGAGGGAGGCAGAAGAGCAGAGGAAGCATGGACATCAGAGGTCCCTCGTTGGTTAAAAGATAGCTGGTGAGCAATGTAGTGACGGTCCCCTCTGAATCATGGTAACCCTTTGGTTTTCAGAACCCTGAGGGGTTGATTAAATGAGATCAAATACCTTTCTGAAAGCAATTTCTTTCTTTTTAAATTTGTTTTAATATGAACCCTTCTTGTACTACTGTGCTCTACCCGAAAGAATTTGGCACTAGTTTTGTTGACTAATATCCTGTTGGCTTTGAGTAAACCATAAATTAATATGCATTCCTTTCATGAAGGATGGCATTTGTGGCAAATCCAGCCATCAATCTGGTCATAGTCAATATGCTTTTTAATGAATGAAATGTTAACATCTTTAATTAAAAACAAGTTTACATCTGTTGGTACCAGTACACTTTCTCAAGTATGCATTTCTTTTTTTTTTTTTTTTTTTTTTTTTTTTTTTTTTTTTTTTTTTTTTTTTTTTTTTTTTTTTTTTTTTTTTTTTTTTTTTTTTTTTTTTTTTTTTTTTTTTTTTTTTTTTTTTTTTTTTTTTTTTTTTTTTTTTTTTTTTTTTTTTTTTTTTTTTTTTTTTTTTTTTTTTTTTTTTTTTTTTTTTTTTTTTTTTTTTTTTTTTTTTTTTTTTTTTTTTTTTTTTTTTTTTTTTTTTTTTTTTTTTTTTTTTTTTTTTTTTTTTTTTTTTTTTTTTTTTTTTTTTTTTTTTTTTTTTTTTTTTTTTTTTTTTTTTTTTTTTTTTTTTTTTTTTTTTTTTTTTTTTTTTTTTTTTTTTTTTTTTTTTTTTTTTTTTTTTTTTTTTTTTTTTTTTTTTTTTTTTTTTTTTTTTATAATTTTTATTATTATCATCTGGATTCATTGTTCTTTGGAGTGGAAAAAAGTAGACTTAAATTGACTTAAATCATTCATATACATAAACAGATTTTAATCTAAAAAAATAATCTTGTGTACAAAAGATCATGGGAGCTGGCTTTGGAAAAGCAGGAGGTTGCACAGTCAGTAAGACTACTAGGGTAAGGAAAATAACAACCTTAACTGAAAGAGAAAGAAGAGAAATCAACTCAATGCACCAAGGAAGAAAACTCCCCAGCCTCAGGAAACGTTGGGGTTTTTTTCTCCCTTTGGAGTGCCAAAACGCAGTATTTCCACATAGCTGCTAAGCTTGGAATCTGACTCTGTACCCTGGTACGGCCCTCAGGTTATTATCCATTATTGATTTTTCAGGTAGGCAGTGATGAAGTTGCAACTAGAAGTCTGAGGGCAATCAAGAGAGACTTCAGGACCTTGGGATGACTGGTTAAGGGATCAGGAGCACAAGTAGTGTTCTGCTCTATCCCTCCAGTTGCAGGGAATGATGAGCAATGAAACAGGAGGAGCCAGCAGATCAATACCTGGCTGCGAGCCTGGTGTCACCGGCAGAATTTTGGGGTTTTTTTGATCATGGGTCAGTCTACACAACACCAGGCCTGCTGGTGACAGACGGGGTACACCTGTCTCAAAGGGAGAAAAAGACCTTTGTACAGGAGTTAGCAGGGCTCTTTGAAAGAGCTTTCAAACTAGATTTGAAGGGGGAAAGGGATAAAAACAGACTCCCTAGAGATGATAAGATAAGCCTGAGGGCAGCATGCTAATGTTTGAGGGACAATGTACTAGCAAGGTCCTTTGGTCTGCCATCTCAGTGGAGGTAGGGGATGGAGATCCATGCGGCAGCAAAGATGCAAGGGTTATGGATATGTTAGAAACCACGGGAATGCCTGAGAATGGTCACATAGGAATTAGAGTTTCTTCCCCCAAAAAGGTGGCAGGATCAATAGCCCAACTGAAGTGCATCTACACCAATGCACTCAGCATGGGCAACAAACAGGAGAATCTGGAAGCCATTGTGCAGCAGGAAAACTGTGATATAGTTGCCACCACAGAAACACAGTGGGATGACTCGCACAACTGGAGTGCTGCAATGGATGGCTACAAACTCTTCAGAAG
>NW_008794520.1:1184101-1187503 GCF_000699145.1 Aptenodytes forsteri
GCCAGGGGAGGTTTAGATTGGATATTAGGAAAAATTTCTTCACTGAAAGGGTTGTCAACCATTGGAACAGGCTGCCCAGGGAAGTGGTTGAGTCACCATCCTTGGAGGTATTTAAAAGATGTGTAGATGTGGTGCTTAGGGACATGGTTTAACAGTGGACTTGGCAGTGCTAGGTTAATGGTTGGACTTGATGATCTTAAAAGTCTTTTCCAACCTAAACGATTCTATGATATTAATAATATCAAAGGGATATTTTGCTTAAAAGCTATCAATCTTAGAAGCACTTATTGGCTAAATTCACTAGTCAACTTTGAAATCTCCACCTGTACCTCATCATGCCTTATTTTAACCTTAGTAATACAGGTAGCACACACTCTTCCATCCTGCCTTTTCAAAGTAAAAACACTATATTACTCTATTAATAATATCAAAGGGATATTTTGTTTAAAAGCTATCAATCTTAGAAGCACTTATTGGCTAAATTCACTAGTCAACTTTGAAATCTCCACCTGTACCTCATCATGCCTTATTTTAACCTTAGTAATACAGGTAGCACACACTCTTCCATCCTGCCTTTTCAAAGTAAAAACACTATATTACTCTATTTTTTCTGTAGAGTCAATTAACTCAGTATAGTTATCACACTAGACCCTTGTGCCTAAGAACACACGAGAGATTCCCAATTTTCCCAACTTCAGCTTCTTCCTCCCAACCTCTCTACACATCCCTGCCTCTTCCTCTAAACCGATTCAGACGTTTAGGGCTAAGCTCCAGACAAAACCAGGAAAAAGGTTTGGTTTAAAAACTCAGACTGATCCCTTTTCTCACAAGGTTTTTAAACCAGATTGTGGGACACTATGTTCTGTCAGTGAAACAAACAGCTGAACTGAACAGCTTAGGGCTCAGGAGGGAAAACAAGAGAGATGAAGTTTTCCTAGTACCTGCCAGACAATTGACTTCAGTTTTTAGAAAAAAGTCTCAGAGGTTTCCAGCAGGACCCTCCACTACATCCTGAGCAACAAGCTGGCGGGCTTAGAAGAGGCAAGGGACAATGATCAAAATCTTAGAAACATTTCATAAGGATCACATTATACTCCATTAAAGCTAGTAAGAACTTGGTAAATCAGTGAAATTTGTTGATCTCCATTTTAATCCAGTTCACACTTCACTGTTAGGAAACAGAGGGGTATTTCTTTTTACTATATATTTTCATGAAACACTGTTTCTATTTTATATATGCAAGCATTAAGACTTCTTGCCTGAAAAGAATATGCTGTGTAACTGGAGTGAATTTCAATATTGTCAGGTATGATTTTTTCAGTTTTAAACAGAAAAACAAACACAGATGACTCCCTCTATATGTATTGTTCATATCACTGTGTAAATCTGAAAATTACAAACACCTCAGGGTGTTAGACAGCCTTCTCCCTTATCTGTCCTGAAAAAAGCCATTTTGTAAGAGTCCAGAAATATCTCACAGCTATTTAATGCTTTTGGTCTCTAAACAATAGTGATTGATTTTGTTTGGTCTGGCAAACACAAGTTATCCCATAATCATTTTATCCTGCCAGCCATGCTTCCATTCACTTGTCTGCAGTTTAAGAAGAAAATTCAGTGATTGTAATGAAAAATGGAAAGGGCTGGAGGCAAATAAAAGATTTCTCTGCTGCTGAAAATGCATCTACTTTAATTGTCTACACAAACTAGGCTTGGTTTTTCTGTGAAAGCAAAATGAATTTAAAAAGAAAAGGGCACTTTCCTTTCCCTTTAAACTTGCCTTGCAACTCTCCAGGGCTTTATTTCCTCATTTTTCCTGTTTTATGACAAAAGAACACACAGACAAGAGTGATATTTCTTTCCTCTGTCTTTTTTTTTTAAGATACAAAATTATTGGAAAAGATGAAAAATGGAACCTAGAATTCAAACCCTCAGATTCTTAAAAGCAGCTTTGATTGAGATAACATGATCAAGAGTAGAAGGAATCAGGCTAGGGCAAGGTATGCTGATGGCCATAGAAGTTTATACATTTCTTAGGTGGCAGGTTGATGTGCTTTGCCAACAGGCTCAGGAGTGTAAAGACCACGTCAGGACATCAAATATCTGGCTGTTGAACCTTATCAGGGACTGTTGTCTTCTCCACTACCATACAGCATATTCATCCTCTTGGACCACAGAGGATGCTTTCTAAATGAACTCCTACCTATTGCAGTGAATTAGGGCATTGCAAACAGCGCTGATGACTTCTGTTCTCCCTGTATTACGGTATAACTGTGCCTCCAACATCTGAATCACACAGCTTTATTCTGTGATATGGATTAGGAAGCCATTTGTAGCCTGTGGTGTTACAGTAGGTGCTTTTAGCTACCACCAACTGATGGGGATGATGGTCTTTTTCAGGCTAATATTCCTGGGAGGGAAGGAGAATCCCTGGTGAACCCCAGTCAGGAGAAGTCTTCCTCAAGAAAGTCATCAGAGCCTCTTACTCTCAGCCCACCTTCAGGAATACATCCCTCTTCCAAATACATAACCAGGCAATGAGCTACTGAAGGTATGGGAGATGACACTAGGAGAGTGGGAGAGAAAAAGTGCGCACAATTTCTGGTCAAGTTTGAAAATTCAGTCAGGAAAAAAATCTGGGAAGAAGAAAAGGAGGGAGGGACAAGGAAAAAGAAAGACTGAAAAATAGCAAGCAGACTCTGTTGTTACATGTCACTACTGTCCTTCAGAAAATGAATGGGATTGAAAGAAAATAAAAATTCACCTAATCTATGGGAAAGTGAAAAAGTGAAGTGTGGCAAAGAGAAGGCCCATGGAAGGCAACAAAATGCACAGATTGTTCCTGTATGGGTTAATAGACCTAAACTTTAACATTTGAAATTTACTTTTGGGTGACAGAATAACTGACAAGGGATAGTGAGGTGTCTGCAGAAGAAAGATACTGTCTTGAAATGATGTATATGGTGTTCTCAAAGTCTTGAGCTGAAAACATTGGCATGAAAACAAAGTAGATTCCTCCCTTTTTTCTTCCAAAATTATTCTCAAAGCTAAACACAACTCATAGATAAGCTGTTCCTTGAAAAATATTTTTCAGGGAATTTATTACTAGGGATGGAAAAAATTACCTGTGTTCACCTAATCTCATAGAGTCCCTTTCAGTGTGAGCACCTGCGACCAGGCTCTGCAAGTGCCTTGGGTTATGGGTGGAGAAATAATCATGGGAAAACACCAGGCCAATCTGAAGAAAAAGTTTATGTTGAGACAACACATGAAAGACTCCTGTGGACGGACGAGCTTAGGAGAGTAGCAGTTCTGCTGAATCATAGAATAGAATCATAGAATAGTGTGGGTTGGAAGGGACCTCTAAAGGTCATCTAGTCCAGCCCCCCTGCCGTGGGCAGGGAC
>NW_008794520.1:1189259-1191152 GCF_000699145.1 Aptenodytes forsteri
ATTTAATTCTATCAGGGCTTTAGCTTTCCTAACCTGATCCCTGGCTGCTCGGACAATTTCTCTGTATTCCTCCCAGGCTACCTGCCCTTGCTTCCACCCTCTGTAGGCTTCCTTTTTGTGTTTGAGTTTGTCCAGGAGCTCCTTGTTCATCCATGCAGGCCTCCTGGTGTTTTTGCCTGACTTCCTCTTTGTCGGGATATATATTAAGTCCAGCTACAATCTTACTAGATTGTGTTTTTGCCTGACTTCCTCTTTGTCGGAATATATATTAAGTCCAGCTACAATCTTACTAGATTTTGATTCTTTTACGATTCTCCAACATCCTGTCAGCAAGATAACCCACACAGCACTTCTCTGAAACAACAGAAGGGATATGCTTGCACTCACTGCTAGTAATAAATCATATTAAGAAGCTTCGTTCAAAAGCAGAAGTAGCCATTTACAAGGAATTACTGGATCTCAGCTCTTGAAGACCTCATAAGTTGGAAGGAAGCAAAACTTTAAGTGCAATAAATCTATCTTTAATATCAATACAAAAACTCATTGCTGTGGTCAACAGCATTTCAGAGGAGTTTTAGGAGGCTCAGAAGCAAAGCACTCCCTGGAAGTTTCATCAAATGTAGCTGCTATGTCAAGTCAGCGGTTCTGAAATGCTCTATTTGGGAAAATAGCAAAGAGCTATGGTCTAGCAGATTCTTCTGAGCAATTCAACTTGACAGTAATTCCACAGCCACTGTGGCTTCAGCCAGCCCATTTCAAGCAGAGCCCCCTGCGCTTTGCTTGCCCCCCCCAGCCAAGCACTAGGCTCCAGGATAGTCTGAGTACAAACACACACTCCCTACACACTCCCTTTAACTGTTATTATTTTCAGCTTCTTAGACTATACAGTCAGCTATTAAGAAAGAATAAATAACAGTGTTGAGGAAGGATGACCATATAGCTGCCACATAAATCTAACTCTTCACTGTACCAAGTCAGCCTGCAAAAAAAAAAAAATCAGGAAATAATTTTTGATTAGGGTTCTTTAGCTTTTCACTCCAATTTACCCCACATGCTATAAGGCCCATCTTACCATCCAACTTTTGATTACCACTGTACTATACTTTTGCTATCATAAACATCTAGAAACAAGCAGTTTCCCTGTAATATATTCTTAGGTGTTGGGGAGTCTCAGCTGCAGATCTCCTCCTTTAGGTATGCAGAAAGGCCTTTGAGGTAACAGGCAAGTTTTAAGAAGGAACATCAGAAGGAACAGAAATAGCTCCAGTGATGATGCTTTAATCAGTCTTCTGCCTCTAGATCTATGAAACACTGAAGTCGCATGTCAGCACTCAAATTGGAGTTCATTAGGTGGGAAGAATCTAAGTGCGTTTTAGAATCCTGATACTCCACCATTAGTTTTCTTTTAAGGTTAGGATAAAGAGTTGGCAGTGCGATTAATCTTTCGCTAAAATGGAAGCTTCAGAAGAAATACATCAAGCCACAGAAATACTTTGTCTTTTCTTAAACCAAAATACTTTAATGTTCCTTCAAATTAAATTATTTGTATTAGTCTACTGAACTAAAACAAGGTGAAAGTTGATCCAAAACTCATCTGCATTTTCATGTAGTATTTACTGACAGAATGTGAAGTGTTTTGTTTTTTTTTTTTAATTTTTAAGCATATTTCCTGTACAGTAATGGGCATAGTCATCTTACCCCCATCATAGACCAAGCAGTAACAGCCTGGAAAAATGGAAGCTCTGAGCTCCAGGAAATGCTTCCATGAGGCAAGGTAATAAACTTATTAAATGCAATTCAATTTTTGAATCAACTGAGAGTGTTCAGTTTCCAAATAAGTAAAGAAGCTATTAGGGAAGAATTGATAAATCTGTAGGTTTGACTTAAAAAAAA
>NW_008794520.1:1192050-1193342 GCF_000699145.1 Aptenodytes forsteri
TCACAGCCCTTTCTCACAAAGGAAAGGTTCCAAAGGGGAAAGCTGACTGTGCACCATCTTGATTCTGTGTCACTGAGAATCTTGTAACTGCACGGGATTTGACCACAATTTAAACCCTTAAATGTCACCTGAGAGCCTGGCTTTGAGTTGGCAGCACTCAGCTACACTCTGACAGGAGCAGACAGACAGCAAGTGCTGCTGCTTAATAAGGAACTGTCAACAGCTGGACAGTATCAGAGTTTCAGAAAATCTAAATAAATGTCTATGAGATTTGCAATTTCTCCACTGAAAGTAGCCAGGGTCCTTCCCCTTGCCCTAAACTTCTCCTCTATTATCATGTCCCACAAGCTGTTCTGATGAGAAACTACATGGACACTACGGGTGGGTACTGAGCATTTCATTTAAGTTTTAGAAACAAAATGGAAACAGATTGAAGCCCATTGCAATTAAGCAGCAGCAACCTCCATCCTCTGAGCTCCTCAATTGCTCCTGAGCAGCTCAGCACACATCTTGGCAGAGCACAGAGTCCGTCAAGGCAGAACCCCGGGACCTAACAACTGAATTATTCACAATTTGCACAGGAAGGCTCTGAATACAATACTTCTCAGCAAGTACCTTTTCTAAAGATGACAAAGATTACTTATGTTTCGTCTTACCATGCTGCAGAAGTTATCACTGCCCTGCAGAGGCAAGACAAAGTGAATACTCTGCACTCCTGGAATGGACACTGCATTTGCACAATGGTATCAGAGCTCAGAAAGACCTTATGGTTTCTTGTATCCACCATCCTATATTTGTCCTTTGATGACAAAATGTGCGTGTCTCTAATGTTTCAAGGATGTTCCTTAGGGTGCCACTATCACAGACGCAGAGGATCAAAATACCCTATGACTTCATAGCTACACAATTGTAAAGATCTGTAGGAAAAGAAAATAATCAGGAAGGATATTAAAAGCAATATTGTACATCTACCTGCCTCTTCAAGAAGTATCTTTAAAGCCACTGATACCAAATTATTTGCTAGCCTACTGCTGCAGTTTGCTATGGGTGAGCTACTGCCTGACTCGCGATCTAAGCCGGATGAGTATTCCCCGCTCTCAAGTCAAAGAGCACAAAACCAGTGGGAAGGAGCTGACAGACCAGAGGGCAGCGTACCCTGCTATGGTGCTGTGGGAGTTACTGCCTCTCACCTTTGCGCCGGAGAGCAATTGTCCCGTCGACTGGTGAAAGGTAACCTGCTTTCAGGCACAGCAAGACAAGGAGGGGGGGGGGGGGGGAAAGGGCCAACTCCA
>NW_008794520.1:1193357-1200286 GCF_000699145.1 Aptenodytes forsteri
GAAGAGAGGGGGGGGGGGGGGAATGGGCAGACTAACCACTGGCCCACAAGTGTGGGGAATAAAGTCTTTTCAAGTATATCCAGTTAAAACACTGCATTAAAAATTGGTAAGAAACTTTCTACTGATAACTAAGGGCATTTGTTTATACTTTCTAGCAAACTATCACATCTTGTTTAGATATTGACAGAAGGATAGAGAAAATACCCATATTTGCCCACAGCTACGCATCAAATCCAGCCATTTTAGTTCCCTTATGATTTATGAAAGGAGTCAGGTTTGGAAGAGGGAAAAATCCAAAACCACGAACAAATAGGACACTTGAAAAGATACAGTCTCAAAACTAAAGAGGACAAGAGGACAGAGAAGCAAGTTACTGCGATCCACAACAGTTTTCACCAACCTAAGCTCCCAAAGGTTTAGCAGAATAGAAAAAAAAACTGGCAGAAGTAACAAACAAAAGCCATTTCTGATTATTGGTGATAATACAGGGGAACACACACTGCCAAATCACATATTTTGCAGTGTTATTCTAACAAAACAAACAATAAGAAGCAGTGAAATGCAGAGGTGGGACTGAATCCCATCTGCAAATGTAAATGCATTTGAGATACCTCAGCTGTTCAGAGCTTTCATACCCTCACTCTAGTTTCCTCAAAAATGATAATAGGGAGCCCTACCATGGAAGAAGAGACCATCAAGGACTGTTAAATACAAAGATACAATATAATCTCCAGCTCAGAAAGTCCCTAAGCTGCAGACTGCCAGAAGCTAGAAGAGTACCTCAGAGCTGCAGGTTTGATTTATTCCCGCACTCTTCCCCTAAGCATCTGCTGTTGGCAGCTGCTGAGGGTGAGTGGTGGGGCTAGGCAGCCCTTCCCTCTGTCCCGCTCTGACTGTTCTCACTTTCCAGACTGGCTGAAGGTTCAGGTTTTGAATGGTGCCCCCTAGCCCCCAAAAACATCATATGGGGGTGAGGAAGAGGAAAGAGATACTTTTACAAAATGAAGTGGAAGTAAAGGAGGACAGCTGTTATGACCAAAAAAAAAAAGAAAGTACGGCAAGACAAAGAATGGTAGACAGGAAAGTGAGACATGGGATTTTTAGTAAAATCCGTGGGAGGAGACCTGAACAAAATGTAATCCCTTCAAAGCAAGGGGTACTGACATGGAAATACCTGCCTGGGAGACACAAGAGGCATCTCTGATACAGATAATACCTACGTTAATATCACCCTTCGTTACTCACAAGACCAACATAAAGCAAATCTGTTTCAATAAAGCTCTTACTGAGAATGCAAATGGGAACAGCTTTATTGTGCTCTTGCAGTTGCTGTGGTCTTGCAGAAGCATGCACTTTTCATAAGGAATTATGACATTTCAGCACATCTTTCTTAGCATAAAGAATTTAGTCTGTGCAGAGCAAATAGCTAGGAAAAGCAACCTGTGCATGAAAGCTTGTCATAGCAAGGACATGATAGACGGGAGTACTCAGGTCTCAGCTTGGCTCCTATGCTTCCACCAAGTGCTCTCAGCAGAGCTTGAGGAAAATCCCTCAGTCTCTCACCAGTCACTGGATAATGTCTTAAGGAGGATGAGGAAAAAGAAAATAATTCTTCACTTCAATTCCCATCCCTAAGCATCTCTTCACAAGCGTGGAGAACACAGTGCTTCAGTGCTGTAAGTGAGCAAGAGCTTCTCCAAAGCTAGAGCTGCTAAGTGATGTCCATAAGGAAGAGAAATTTTAAAATTTCCATGAAATTGTTTCTTATTTCCCACCGAAATGCACATTTTCTGCTTTAAGCTGCAGGTGCTGCTGTTAGCTGGAGACTACACACATGCACCAGGGATGAAACATATTTTTCCTCTTCCAATGATGTACAAACCAGGATTCAATTATAATGACACCTCCCACACGTACAAGGAGAAAAGCTCCTGAACAAGGTATTCTGCTTACTAATATTTAATTTCCATAGAACTGCAAACACAAGAGACCCAAATTTTTAATAGGATTTCCATAACTCAGGCCAGTAAGTATTCATAATTAACTGCTGCCCTGAGTAATTGCCCACATGAATCTCTGCTGCTGTGAGCAAAGTAGAATCCACCCTAAAGAAATAATACAGTTGTTAACTTTAAGGTAAATAGAATTAGAAGTATTTAAAAAAAAAACCACACCAAAAAACACCGCCACCACAGCCAGATCACATACTTAAAATCAGTTATCTTTCTTTTTTCCTCACCATTTTTTCTGGCAATACAAAAAATAGATATATACTAGTACATACAATGTGAAAGCACATTATTTCTTTCAGAAAATGCAATGGAAATAGGTCGTCATCCAAAGGGGAGAAAAATCCCACCAGGCAAATGCCTAGGTGTTTCTAGGACAGGGCCCAGTGTTGATAGACTTGTCCCCTCACACAACAGCCAGTACTGGAAATCGGGTTTTCTGCAGTCACAGGCTGTGAGTTCAGAAAAAACCCTGCTGCTTGCAAGGTATAGGAAACCTTTTGTGATTGAAAGAGTCCTTTCTGACTGTGGAATACCAAAGCAACTCAGGACAGCCCTGTGCTCCTCCAGACTCAGCACGGTTTGAGTCATAGTCTTACACAACTATCCTAAATCAAGGATTAATTTAATGACTGCTTACATTTCATCATTCATTAACTCCCTAGGGAGGGTAGGAAGGGGAGAAATACTCAAGTCATTCAGCACTGGGAAGGGCTGATAGCCCCCACAAATAGAAAAAAAACCAACCAACAACAATAGGCAACACAAGGAAAAACCCGTCTGATGTAACCAAAGTAACATGAATCACAGCTACTGAATAGGAGAGGAGGGAGAAATTACTGCAGAAAGAAAGCAGCTGATAATGGTGCCTGTGTCTGGCTCATCCTCATGAAGCAAGCAGCAAAAGGCCAATGCCATTTTGGAAGGCAGAAAAAGGAGCATCATATCACTAAGTGCTCAGAGGAAAAAAAAAACTCTTTGCACCAGATCCAGTCAATTGATGCTGAACCTCTATTGATCAGAGCAGCTGTGAAATGCTTCAAGTGCAGGTGTAATACTGAGACATCCTGGCAGCTCACCCTTTTAAATAAATCCACAGAGAAGTATAGCAAGGTACAGCCCAGTCTTGCAGAGTTATTACAATCAGATCCCACAGCAATGGGTACAACAGAAAACTTACAGTAATGACCTCCTTGGAGCAGAGCATTATTATTCAGTTACGTATATATCCATAGGACACAGTATCATGGGAACTGGAGAACCAGACTGGCAAAACTATATCAAAGCTCACAGCAACCTATTCAGGTGTAGAAGTTAAGACAGGCTCTTCTTTAACATGATTTTTCTCTACAAAAATTTTGTTGTTACTGTTAAAAAAATAAGAGAGTTTTTTGTTTCCAGAAGGCCTGCTGGCACAGTTCCGCTCTCTAGTTGAACCACAGCTTATTTACTTTGTGGTGTCCCAGTCATGCCTAGTTTTCCTCTCTTCTGTCCATCTACTTGGATTTCCTCTACATGAAAAGAGCAGAATGATCCATTCCTTAGGGTCTCAACTTAGAGCTGAGACATTGCCAAGGCACGTACTAGGAACCAGGAACTGAGAAGCATTTCTGGGTCACACACATTAGATTCAGCTTATATTTGTTACTGGTCACATATTCATGCACATACATGCAAAAAAACCCAACCAAGAAAACAGCAACATCCAAACTCAATTTCAGCTTGTTGAGCAAGCACAGCCAATAAGAGGGTGCTTAGGGTGGAGAATGGCAGGTTTCCATCCTAGGAGAGACCCAATGCTCTTCGAAATACTAGAGCAGAGCAGAAATAATGCTACTGAATCCATGTCAGGCAACCAAAATAATACCATTGAATAGGAATAGGAAGAGTTTTATAGCCAACTGAGAAATGCTAGGCCAGAAACTGATTTGACAAGAACTCCTTAATCAATAAGCCTTTCCATTAGTCAGTCAAATTTCTAATATACTGTCTGATCTTTCTGACTATATACTTTTATATGCACGCTGAACAACTCCAAACACTCCCACTCCCCGAGACAAAGCAAAATAACCAAGAAAAAAAATTGTATGGGTAACTGTCCATGAAGAATCTCCATTTCATACATTTCACATAAACCTTGTGGTTTACAGCTTGGAGAATTTCATGCATCTTGAAAGCTCGAAAGGATTTTACTGAATAATTATCACCTCAAAAGCACAGAGCCATCTCGATCACTATAGTCAAGACCTTAAAAATTCAGTTCTTGCTTAGCAAAGGCAATTAGCTGACTATAACAGGATGAAGTTTGTTGTTTTGTTGTGTTTTGTTTTAAATCAAAATTTCCTTTGACTTCACTAGAGAGGCAGAAAAGAGAAAGTATTCATGAACTGACTCAGATTCCAGTAGATCTTCATCTCCAGATGGCTGAATGATCTTCTCTAGAGTCAGAGTAACTCAGACTGAGACACTTAACTGATTTCCTCCCACTTTCCAATATTTCAAAGGTAACCTCAAAAGTTCCTCGTATGGAGCCAGCAGCTCAAGAGTGAGAGCTACTCTACCACAGGTAACGAGCCACTGGGGACTCAAACAGCAAAGAAAAAAAAAGAGCAAGAGGGGGAAAAAAAAAAAAAATTTTTTATATCCTCTTGCATTTACAGTTTAAAGAAACAGATGTAGGGAGTGCGGGGAAAGCTATGGAGATTTGTCACAAGAGCACTTAGAGCCAAGAGGAAGATATTAATATCTTCTTAAGTCAAATCTCAGTCCTTCCCTTCTGCAGTTAACTTCCCTGAAGGTTGCTGCACTTTTTTTTTTTGTGCTTTAGTGCAAAAAAGTTACCAAATATATATCCTTTTTTCTACAATAGGTTTTGGAGTTTAGCAGTAAAGTTTCACTGATATTTGAATCCTATTGATCTTCATGGGAACTACCAATAAAGACCCAAACCCAGTTTCCAATGTGTAAAACAAACAGCATATTTTCATTTAAAAATTAGAATCATAGAATCATTGAGGTTGGAAAAGACCTCTAAGATCATCGAGTCCAACCATCGACCCAATACCACCACCCACTAAACCATGTCCCTAAGTGCCTCATCTACATGTCTTTTAAATACCTCCAGGGATGGGGACTCCACCACTTCCCTGGGCAGCCTGTTCCAATGTTTAACCACTCTTTCAGTAAAGACATTTTTCCTTACATCTAATCTAAACCTCCCCTGGCGCAACTTGAGGCCATTTATTGGCAAATAAATGTATTTATTAGAAACAAACTATGTATTTATTGTACAAATTAAAGTACTTTGGCCATTTTTGTATAACATAAGGGAGAAAAAGAACTTAACATCTCATACTCTAGGCAGTTTTCTTATTTCTACCAGCTATTTCATGGTGATTGTAAACGAGGGTTATATCTGAAAAGTTTAAGATACACACACAAATTGATTTAAGGTTAGCACCATGATCTATGGGGCCAATACAAAGAGGACGAGCACTGGTGGCACAATGGGATTAAGTACGGGTATGGTGTAAGCATCAGATCCATCCAGATATGGAAAAGATTTGATGCCATGAAATATAAATGGCTTCAGAGAAAGTCTAATTTGAAAATAAGAAGTTACAGACAGAAATAGCATTAAAAAATTGTTCATGCAGAACATTTGTCTGCATTCACTGTATAATCAGGACAGGCACGCACTGCCAAAACAACCCCGAGAATAAAGTTGAAGATAGTGTATCAACAGGAGAAGGTAGCAAACCTACAGCTATCCGAAGATAGGAAACCCATGTTATCCCTCTGTTGCATTTACCTTTCAATTTGAACAGGAAAGTACAGCCTCGTGTTTTTTAGCAGTTTGTCTTATATGTAATTTTTATTTTCCATTGATTTCCTGTTGTAACCATACTTTGTGTGAAATAGCATACAATAGAAAGTAATATGTATCCCCATTTTACTGCCCCAAATTGGATTTCTGTGCCATTTCTTCTGATAGACCAGTTTTATTTCATCCCATCATTATTTTACCTTATCTGCTCTCAGTCTTCATTTTGTTTCAAGGAGAAACTCATCCTTATGCAGGAAAGCCAGCATATGATATACCCAACATTAAAAGCTCACTGAAGCTTTATTCGGAACACATAGTTTGCGGCACACGGATGAATTTCACCCTCAATAAACACTGAAGATTTCTGGCCAAATAAGGGGGAATACAGCATGCCAGTATTCAACATGTTTTCTTCAAAACAGAATCAGTGCTTCATTTCTGAAGTGATTTGTGGCCATATCCTATTCCTGACTTTCAATATCACCCGAGCGTTTTCTCAAATGACGGAATAGCCGAGGTTACGATATTGTCTGTCAGCCAGCTCCTGTCACGGAGTCAAAGGTACTGGCAATATCAGTTAGGCTCTTGTTGACTACTGGACCCTTTTTCAGGAAAAAGACAGAGAGCTGTATACCTCCAAACTTTTATGTCATGTAAATCAGGATATAATCACCTACCCAATTGTTAGCTCTGTCACAAATACAATATATCTACCTTCTACGCTTAACCCAGCCCACTCAGAAACTGACTCTAAAATTAAATTCTTTGGAGAAATCCAAGTTTTTCCTCTTTGTAATTTTAAATAAGATTTCTGTGTATAGGGGAATATCTAAAATATCTACTTCCCTAAAATCAGGAGAGGAATCTGCAGAATACATGCATTCCTTCAGCCCAAAAATAACTGGAGCAGAGCAGAAAACGAGTACATCCCAGAACATCTTATATGTGGTCATAGGTGAAGGGAAAGGACTCCCTGCAGAAATAAACTCATATTTTTCAAATTATTTCATTTCTCAAAGTGTTAATAATTAACTCAGTAATTAGGACAGTCACATACCAGACTGTCTTAGGGGAAAAAAAAAAAAAATAAACAT
>NW_008794520.1:1200351-1216193 GCF_000699145.1 Aptenodytes forsteri
AAGTGTTAAATTAACCCAGTAATTAGGACAGTCCCATCCCAGCCTGTTTTAGGGGAAAAAAAAAAAAAATATAGCTCACTTTTAATGTTATCAGAGCTGACTGCTCTATCCATCCTGGTCGTCTTTACCTCCTTGTGGAAAACCATTGCATCCATGGAGGAGTTACCTAAGGCCAAGCAGCAGCCAACCTCTCAAGCTAAGAGTTAGCATCTCCATGGGATAGTGGAAAAAAAAATATAGCATTCACTTTTAATGTTATCAGAGCTGACTGCTCTATCCATCCTGGTCGTCTTTACCTCCTTGCTGAAAACCATTGCATCCATGGAGGAGTTACCTAAGGCCAAGCAGCAGCCAACCTCTCAAGCTAAGAGTTAGCATCTCCATGGGATAGTCCAGGCTACCCCCCTGCTCTGCACCGTATCCCGAAGCCAGCTCTCCCGCAAGACACACACATCCCCTGCTTCCCCTATGACTTCCCAAGGGCTTCTTCAGACCATCCAGGCTTACCTCACCTGGGGATTCACCTGGGATTTTCTAACTTTAAAAGGTATTTTTCTTTTTGAATACACAGCAGTATTTCCAAGATGTTTCCTTTTTCTCCTCAATAAGAGGCAACACCTCTAAGCGTGATACATGAACTGCAAATACAGTCTACCATGACAAGCTTGTACTAAACTTCAGGCTTATTAAATAACTCCTACCTCTTAAGTCAGTTACATTCAACTGCAAATACATCTTTCTTGGGGTTTTTTTGTTTCATTTACAGGTTTTTTTTCCCTTTCTCTACTGTCTCACTATTTTAGTTTGACATGTAGCTTGACATCTTTTGTTATTCCCTTAGACCAGAAGGGGCATCTACAGACTTGCAAACTGAAAATGAATTTTATTAGGCTCAACAGGGAAAAGGCACCATGGGATTCATCATGGTTTTGTATCAGAGACACTAATTGACAGCAGACTAAAAGCATTACACCAGCAGACTAAAGGCATTACACGGGTCTGATTTCACGATTCCCACCACGGCTCTGCAACCACTTTTCTTTTTTTCTTAGGAAGCAGAAAATAGTCATTAAAAGCAGCACCAAGTAGTCAAAAGAAGGAGAGAACTAAGCATTTATATGAACCAGCCTATTGCAAGTATCTGTGCTAAACCATAGCCATTTCATGCAATGCAATAATTTAATAGCTACAGTAGAAAGGAGGAAAGAAGGGATTCTATAGTATTTGCAAAAGAATAATTGTTACTTAGTTTAAATATTAAAGAGTGTAAATGTATACAGGCCAGCACGTTCCAAGCATTAACTTTAGTGGCAGGAAAGACACTGGGCTTTAACCTCAGACATTTGAGTACAGTTTCGGTGTAAGTAGGAGGTAAGACAGTCACAGGAACTTTTTTTTTTTTTTAATACTGGCCCATTTCCTTATCTCTGCTCTGTCTGGTTTGGAAATAATATCATCTTCCATGAGTAAGTGCATTAGTTCCTCCTGAAAGTCTTCCTGTTCCACATTCAATGCACGCACACCAAATCACCTAACATGCAATGACAGCTGCCACACTGCTCTTTCTTCTCCGGAAGATGGGACCTGTCTTCTATTTCAATCTGTTAACTCACAGTCACAGCACTCCTAATTATCCACAAGTTCTGGATCGTCTCTTACATCAGCTAGATAAAGCAGTCATTGCAACTGCAGCCCTCTTCGGCGACTCTCAGCCATCCGACTAGTCCCAGCAGATGTGCCAGGTCTGCTCCTCTTAGCTTCTGCTGAAGACATCAAGTACACACACCACAAATGCTCAAAACTTGCTATCTCACTACTGTCCAGCCAACATTAAAAACTATTTTCTGGTGGCTTGGGGTGTCCAGTGGGTGGGGGTTGGGGTGGTGGTTGTTTGTTTGTTTTGGGGGGTTTTGGTGAGGTTTCGGGGTTTTTTTGCTTGTTCAAAAAAAAAAATTCTCACAACAACAAAAATATTAACATGCCGGTTTCCTGCAGAGATCAGGACATTCTCAACTTCTAGAATTTTAATGCAATTTACAAGAGTCTGTAACTCAAAGAAGAGGGTGGGAAGAGCAGAGAGTATGGATTAGAAAACTTACTGAATACAAGCATGTAGCACTGCGACACAAAATCTAGGGCTTTTTTTTTTTAAGCCAATTAAGTTGATAAATTTGCCAACTTTGTATTCTTGTCACTAAATCATATATAGTGACAGGTGTCACAAGTAGAGTCCCTCCCTTGCAAAAACTCATCAGATAGAACAAAATAATTGCAAATCACGTGCATCGCTAGCAAAGAGGAGAATCAGGAAAAAAGTAAAGTTCAATTGCACGTGACTGGGTTTTTTTGGTAATTTTGAATTGTCAATGTGATTGTAATGTGTATTTAGTTTGCAGTACTCGTTGGTTTACATTAACGTTACACTTCCAGGAATGCTAATGTAACAGATGCAAGGTGGATATAAATATTTATGATGCTGTAGGAAACACACAAGACTACTTCCATTACTATCTGCTGGGAGCAATGTATCATACAGAGGAAGGACATCTTGTCCATGCAATTATGCGGAATAGTCATGCTGTGAGATGAACCAAGCAAGACTTGGGTATTACAGAGTCCAAACTGATACAACCATCACTAAGCTTTCAGAAGGACCTTGCCTTTTACTGCTGACACCCTTCTGAAAGGTCTGAAGGATATTTCCATAGCCTGTAGCTATGATGCCCAGCGTCTCAATAACACAATGCTATAGACACAAGTATCACAGCAGATCCAAAAACTATTGAACCATTTTAATAGAAAACCATTGTCATCAAGTCACACCATTGTGGCTGGATCAACAAGGTGTAAACCAGCCAATTTTTCACACAAACAAGAAGTCAGTGCCACCTTCATGGAGGGACTTGGTTACACAGACAGACAACCCAATACTAAATCGCCTCACAACAAATGCTGGCCTTTCAGGGATGACACATTTAACTACTGAACCATTTTAATAGAAAACCATTGTCATCAAGTCACACCATTGTGGCTGGATCAACAAGGTGTAAACCAGCCAATTTTTCACACAAACAAGAAGTCAGTGCCACCTTCATGGAGGGACTTGGTTACACAGACAGACAACCCAATACTAAATCGCCTCACAACAAATGCTGGCCTTTCAGGGATGACACATTTAAAATGAGGAACATTCACTGTTAAGATAGCAAGAGCGATGACCGAAACCACACGTTGTACTAGTACTCTGTGATTAACTGCCGAGGGCAGAAAGCACAGAGGAAGCATGCACATACAAAAAACCTACATAACACCTAAAAGGCCATGTGTCTTTCACAGCCTACTTGTTGCTTTGGATTGAAGGGCTGGAGATGTTTCAATGAGAAATCTCTAGAAAGGGAATGAAGGAGAGCAAAAGAACCATGTTGACAACTATTAGCTGGTCGTCAGAAAAAAGTGCATATTATCTCAATTTTTCCAATAGTTTTTCTTTCTCTGCATCTGTCACCAATATAAACATCACACTTGGAATGATAGTACATAAATATGTGCTTTGAAGTTTTATTGTTTCTCAGCACCATGAAACATCAATACCATTTACATGTTTATCCCGGACTGAAGTTATGCAAGTCATAGTGAACCACTTAACATTTTATGTAGACAACAATTAAAAAAAAAAATCACAGAAATTCTTTTTGAGGACTGAAAGGCTCCACAGGACATGTGAAGTTGGGATTTTAGGCTATTTCCACTATTGCAGAAACCAACAGCTGCTGCTTTCAGAAAGCATTTGACCAGTTACACAGCCATGATGGGCAAAGACGATCCTATTCTTCCAAGTAGCTTCAATACCTCCCAGACAGAGTATATCCAAACAGAACAGCAATTACCAGTGAGCACAGGAGCACGCGAGAAGATGAAAAGACCACCTGTTTGCCCCTTAGGTGCAGAACACATCATTTTAAAGAGAGCTCCCCACCTCCACAGAAATGAGGACAACTGCAATAGCTGTTATGCCACCACTAGATACAGTAACACATCCAAGCATACAAGAACTTATTTGCCCAATTATTTAAAGAGGGAATTTTACTTTCAAGCTGCTTAACAAATGTATTAACCATTATTTAACAAAATAACAATATGATCAGGAACATCTGTGGCTGGCTACACTATATTTGATGGTGCCTGAAGAAGAAAAGCCAATAAATTGATTAAACATTAGCAGTAAGAAGTTGTCGGGTTTTTTCCTAACTAGAGAGATGCTTTTAAGCCTTACAGACTTTACTGTGAATTTGATTTGCCATAATTTTGTTCAGTAAAACAGGAATGCTCACTACATGAGCAAACTGGACAGATACAGCAGATAGCATTAATAGCACTTAATCTCAGCATTGTCTTGAGCTGGCACTTTATTTCAAGCGTCATGTATCTCACACCACTTAAAATTTTACAGCAACTTTTTTTTTTTCATACTTCAGCACCAGTTATAAACAGTATTGGCATAAAAAAACAAATGAAAATTAATTTTTATCCTTCTGTTGCAGCACGTATTTGATATGCAGCCCTCGAACAAACAGTGTGGCTCTTCCTGTTTGAATCAGATCGTAAAAAGGAATGCTTTGCTCAATTTGTTTAATCCAAAATTGAACCAAAATACGTCTTTTTGTCAGACAAGCAGTGATTCTGTGTGGTGAAATGCAACTGCAAAGGCTGATGATGTGTCGATACGTGTAGGTTGATTAGATGAGGTTTTCTGTGTGCTCTGAACTCAAATAGTCTCTCTTCAGAGATCTCTGCTCAAGCTATCGTTAGTCACGGTTAAATGAACAACAATTTCAAACATACAGAAAACAGATACACTTAAGTCACAGAAATTCTGTGTGTGCAATGCTCAACATCAAACACAACAACAGAGGTTATCCAGAGCAGACAAAGCTTGGCTGAAGCTGTGGAAGGAGAAAGGGAGGCTCTTCTGCTCTCGCCACGGCAGAGACACTGAACAGCAATCCAACCTTCCTGCTTGAAGCATTGGGGCATTACAGATGGTCCCTTCAGAAGTAAGAATCAAATTCTGCAGATCATGCTTTGGAAGCAGGTTTTGCACCACTATGGTTTAATTGTAAGATTTAACACACAGCATATATCAGCTGCAGGGATTTCTGGTCACAGAGCTTTATATTTACTCTTTGCTTCAGTGATTTCAGAATATAATCAAACTCCTGGTCTACAAATTTCAAGAATTGAGATCCCAGAACATCTGTGCAACCTTTCTACTCTGTCCCCCCTTTATCAAGCTGATCTTCCAAGCATGATACTTGATGCCCCTCACCATATATGAAGTACCACAGAGTATTGCTTGACAGCTACCAAACAGTTACTGTGGTCCTCAGAGTTTTCATGGTCCATAAAATAGAAAGGATGAGTAAGGGGAAATAAATGTGATGTACCAGGATTTAAAAAAAAAAAAAAGTGATATGTGTGGAAATGCAGCACTGTGAATTACAAAACTACAGCTCTCCTTTTAAAGCAGGATTTTTTTTATATATATACAATTATGGGAAAAATAGTCATAAATGGAATAGTGATTTATATTCCACATAAATAGTTCTCCGTAGAAACCTAAATTTCAAAGATACCCCAACTAGATAGAGCAAACTTCTAGGGAATGAAAGGGACAATTTTGCATGTATTTATCACATGAAAGCGTGCAGAACATGGGGAAGATCAGTGATCACGTATGACAGCAATACGTCATTTATTCTAATAATTAATGTAACAATACCACATTTGTTTTCCCATCTTGGGGTGCTGGGGGAAGAATCTGGGTAAAACCCACCACCCCCATCCCCCAATGAAAACTCAGTTTCCAAAAAATTATCGCTTTCTCAGAAAAGTACTCTCAGCCTATAGCCTTCACTGTTGAAATGAATAGCGGGCACTCTGCTATTACAGAGTGATATGTTACAGTGATTGGGGCTGGGGGGGAACTTAAAAAAAAAGCTTATACTTTACAGCACAGACACTGGGCCCAAATTTAAATCTCATGGTGGGCTTATCCTGAGAAGCATCTTCAAATTAGAAATAGTACTTGGTGAATCAGACTGAGGGACCAGACATCACTCCTCCCTCAAGCGCCCTCCATTAGCGGATGTTTAATCATGACCATGTTATTCCAGGGGAACACACATATTTGGGAGTCAGGTTTTGCCTCCAGCTCAGGAGGACTACAGTTCTGGGATGCAAACATCCCCCTTCCCTCCAAGGCCTGGCCTTCCTTCCAACACCAAAACTTTGATCATGTGGTGGTTTTGACCACGGCACCGGAGCGCATCATCAGCCCTTGTGTGCACAGAAGTGGCCGCAAGCAACCTGAGACATCCTTGCCCAGCCAGCAGCCTTCACCCCCACTCAGAACCAGCTGAAGGTGTTTCAGCTAGAGCTCTCATGCACTTGCAATTTAAACAGTTGGTGTTTCTCCAATACTGAACAGACATTGAAGTACAAGAATATCCTGATAGACAGAAATTCTCTTAATTTGCACTAGCTTTACTGATTTGAAAGTGCTGCTAATGATTTCATAGTTAAAGCAAAGCTTAGTTTTGCTTTCTTCCACCACGCTACATATAAAGAACACGGTGCGTCCTCCCAAAACTGCAGCATTAAATATTAGAAAGAATTTAAAATAGAAAATCTACAGTTAAACACAGAGGGGATTGTGAAATTAAGTGAAATGACTAAGAGAAAGTAGCTGATGTTTTCCTGTTTGTGCTTCCTAGAGGTAAATCACATCAAACCCAACTGAAATTATTTTGTCTGTCAGTATAAACCAGAGCCAGCAAGGTGTGCTCAGAGCAACCGAACATAAAACCCATGCTGGTGTGAGAAGAGCTGGACTGTCATGCTGCATGGTGGATAAGTGCTCAGACCTTATACTCCCTGAGACCACTTCAACACAGTCGTGGTTTGGGAAGGAGACCGGGGTGGTAATCGTGTTCGCATGCTGTGGCACACCTCAAAGCTCCGAAGCATAGATTTAAAGAGTTGCTTGAAAGGAGAGCAGAAGGTACAGTAATGAAACCAGAGACCGAGAAACTCATGGGGTACGGGCTTTTCAGAAGTGCAGTGTGATGTATGTTTACAGAAGCCTCAATTGCCCTTTTTCATAACTCTGTTTATAGCTCATCTGTGTGCAGTAAGTCTTGACTGGAATTGGTCTTTGACACAGACTGTAAAATACAAATCTTAAAAGGACCCAATGGAAAATAAAAGTCAGTATCATGACAAAATGAATGATTTCTGATGTAATCTCTTTCCATTCGTGCCTTCCATATAAAGGAGATATGGAAAATGTTTCCCGCTATAGAAATTAAGAATTCTGCTTCAATAAAAACACATCTGGCTGCTGTGATGTTGAAATAAGAGCTTATTAGTATTATTGCTGTTGTTATTACTATAGCTGCTCCCAAACGAACACACAGTCCTCCTTTTTGAAGGAGATATTCCTCTGCTGCCTGTTTATTTGTCAAGCAAACAGGGGCAGTCGTTAGAAGAGATGGTAGCGGCATTGCAGTAATATACCAAAAAATTACCAGGAAGACAAGCTGAATCCAGCAAAGATACTGCTGAACTATGTAGAGATAAATAGGTATTTTATCTGTTCCAGATATTTTGACACCAACACAGCTTGATGACAAAGACATAAAAAAAGTCATCTTCTATAGCTAACAGCTTCCATGGCAGAGGAAGCTTGAATAGGAGAGAAAATACAAGCCATTTGTTTTCCGGGCTGTCAAGTCCTTTGTCTTGACCCAACAACAAACCTATTGATCTACTTCAAAGCACAAAGGGAACAGTAACTGTCGTGATGGTATGACACGAACCAGATTTAAAAATAAAAAGAGAGAAGAAAAACCAGTTTGTTTATACTCTGACAATTGTGTGCTCTGGCATTTCTCCTCCATCATTTCACATACATTCGAGAGGGAGATGTGACATACCTGTCCCATGTGGCAGTGCTCTCCTGGGTGTCACTCAGGATCCCCTCTCCTATGTCCCGTGAGCCCTCTTGCCCCTGCTTCCTCAGGGAGGACAGCACTGAGAAAATGTAATAGTGCCACTTGCAATTTACCCAGGCAAGGGAATTTCTCAGCCTGTTTTGGAGGATAAATGCCACGAGGAGGAGATAGCCACATGCCTCCAGGAACAAGAGCCTACACGCACAAGTCAATCCTCCCTGCTGGACATCTCCCAGTAATGGTGGGGATACCATGTTTTCTCTGCAGTGCCAGCGAGCAGCTCATCCGCTTCATTTCCATGCCCCATCCCTCAGGGCTGGGATATCCACAACTTTCAGTTGAATCCGGATGTCTTTTTCCATCTGGCTTCCCTGAAATACAGACCAGCTTGGCCAATGTCCTCACACCACCTGGCAGTATTGCAGTAGTAGCTTCCCTAGAGCTTCTCCAAGTCCATCTTCCTGAATAGCACCAGAAAAACTACTCCATCAAACCCACTAGAAACAGCCCCGTTGTTTAAGACTAATCGTATTTTTCTTCCCTGCTGAAAGAAACAGGCTAACATTTTTGGCTACCCTGCCTAAGGAGGGCTCCCACCCTGGCCAGTGTCCTGTGGGTGGTCCCATGCCACCTGTAAGAGCCGGCAGATGTGACCAGAGAAGTCCTACAGCAGGAGGACCAGTTTCCGGCAGCAACGGTACGTGATGTGGAGAGTCACAACTCAGCACTGCTCACAGAGCAAACAGAAAATAAACAGCTGATGGTCCCAGAACAGGGCTCAGTGACCATTTTTAGCATTTAACATGCAATCAGTGGGTTCAAGTCATAAGTATATTAAAACGTCGATCTTCTGAAACCCTACAAGAGGCTGAGATAGAGTTGCAAGATTCAGATTTAGTAACGCAGAGAAAGTTAGTGACAAAATCTAAACTAGGAGTCACAGTAGGGGTACTTGATGCCCCCCCCACATATCTGCTTCCTAACAGCATGTAGTGTCCACAAATAAAAATACTACCATAAAAACCTCCACTTCGTCCTTTCTTAAAAGTTGGCTTATGTAATTTTTCAGTAAACACTCAGGTGATAAACATCAGAAAAACTGAGTTTAAGGAGAACTGAATTATTCTGCATGTTGGCCTAATTCAGCAAACGGTATTAGTTAAACCCAGTGATTTTGGAGTTTTGTTTGGTTGCTGTCATCGTTTTGGGGTTTTTTTTGTTTTTTGTTTTTTTTTTAAATATTCAGCATGTCTTGGTACTTAAGAGCAAATCACCTTGCTTGAAGAAATATCAAAAGGTTAAATTAGGATTTCATGTAGACTACCTGGCACTTCTGCTCTAAGAATTGTACTGGAAAAAGAAAGAAGTAAAATAAAAATTTAAAAATAAAAAAAAAAGAGAATGCTTTACTCTGCAGTTGTTTTGGATCAGTCCAAGTTTGATTCACCAAATATCCTGAAAAGTTTCTCTCTCATTTCAGCCTGACTCATTCTCCTCCCCAATTATTGTTTTGACTGTGAAACAAAAATATATTTCCCAGCTGTATTAATCAGATATTGGGGATATTCCATTATTATAGCACAGCTACAGAGACAGTCCTCTCAGGTTTTCTTTTAATAGAAATGAAGTTAAATCAATACTAAGCAAATTTCCCAGAAGTCAAATTCCCTAGAATTACAACGAGGATGGATGAAAAAGTATTATGCCAGATAACACTGCAAAACACCAGGGTATCTGGGGCAAAAGATGTTTTTCCATACCAGTAGGAGCTGCCCCTTTGAGCAGATGGGCAACTGCACAAAACCTGAAACTTTCAGTGGTAAGCAGAGCACAAAAAGATGATAAAAGAGCCTATTTTTAAACAAAACCAGTTTAATCTTTTCTTTTTCTGACAGCAGTGGAGCTATCTGGACTGGCAGGTTTTATGTTAGGATGCCCATCATTAAACCCTGGACTGAGTCTGCTGGATTGACTGTATTTTTAAAAGGATACCAAAGGGTACCCAGACACAGCCCCAGTGACAAAACAATACACTATGCGTACAAAGGATGTGGGACTTCTTCCTTTTGAGTCCTCAGCTACTCTCACATAGCTCATACCCCAAACAGCCGTACAAGTGTTAATCAGGTCATTTGGCAAGCATTAGCCAATATACCAAGAAAAGGTGCAAGGGAGTACTCCCCCATATACCTTTTTTTTTTTTTAAATAAGAAACTGCTCATAAATAACGTTCTTGCTTTCACAAGAGTACTTCCATAGAATATAAATTTTCATTTATCTTCAATTCATGCAGTAAATAAAATACTACTCCCTCCTGAAAGGCTTGGAAGTACATGCTAAAATTCAGCATGTGGGGACACGCAGTGAAGCACAAAATAAACACATTTTAAAACTTTGTTCTCAAAAGCCCAATTTAGCGTAACTAAAATAAGATTTAAATTATATTTCTTCTTTGAAATTGAAAGAGTCAGTATAGAGGACTTAAACATATTCAGATGAGTGAAAGTCCCAGCACACCTATTAAGGTGGTTTTACTAAACAGATATGAACTATATCGTAATACATGCAAATTAGATAAAAATTAGATAAGGGCCTCAGTATTCACTGTACCTTGAAAGGCAGGGGTTTATAACTAAGTACAGACAGTGACAGGAATGGTAAACAAAACAGATGACTAAATATTTTGTAGGAAAAAAGCAACCTATTTTCTTTCTGTAAGCAATTCACATTATGATGTTTATTTTTATGTACTTCTCACTTTTTAAAAAAAAATCCACAGCTACAGTAGGCATTATTTCTTCAGTAAAAGTGACAAAATAGCTTTGGATATAAATCTCATTTCCAGATGTACACAGTTTTCAGATATGGCCACTTGTGTGCTCCGTGTCAGCAGTCTATGAGTAAAATGAATTTATTGCTTCCTTTAGGACAGCAGTTGCACCTCCCTGGTTAGCCTGCGGCTTGGGAAGAGAATGCTTTTCCCACTTGGTAAAGCTCTAATCTGTCAGACACTACCTGTTCATAGAAACCGAGCTCTAATTGGGGAATCTCATGTTACTAAATGTTGCTCAGGTATGCTTAAAAAGCCAAAAGCAAAAAAAAAAGTTTATTAGGATGGGATTCTATATGCTCTTTAGTATTATCTTTCATGAGGGTTGAGGCTTCCCAACTTCCACATATTTCCTTTTTTGCTACAAAAGCATAACTGATAGACTGAGGTAATTTGCCAATAAGACTTCAAAAATTGCTACCAAGCTGCCTGAAGCTTAGCAAGCTCAGAAAACAAAGTCTGAAATTCCCACTAATAAAGACATTGTATTTTATCTTTTCTCTTTGGTTCTCTGATCTGAACCAACAGTTCCATAAACGAGGGGAAACAGTCTGGATGTTGAAAGATCTGAATGTTTTCAACAGATCCGTTGAAAAACTGACAGCAAATTTTAGCTTCAGATTATTTATTCCAACTAAGTTACATCTTTAAATCAGGCAAAACTCAAACGAAATTTGTAGAATCTCTTTAAGAAATGGCTTACATTTTAATACAAGTCTGATCCATTCTACGATTCTATGATTCTAATAGGGCTGGTTGAAAATGACTGGTGTGTATAAGGATCACTTTCTTGAAGTGTTTTTTCTTGGTTTTCAGGTTTTTTAACCTACTCTACTATGGTTTACATATTTTTAAATATAGAATCATAGAATAGTTTGGGTTGGAAGGGACCTCTAAAGGTCATCCAGTCCAACCCCTCTGCCGTGGGCAGGGACATCTTCAACTAGATCAGGTGGCTCAGAGCCCCGTCCAACCTGACCTGGAATGTTTCCAGGGATGGGGCATCCACCACCTCTCTGGGCAACCTGGGCCAGTGCTTCACCACCCTCAGCGTAAAAAATTTCTTCCTTTCTATCTAGTTAAGTCTACCCCCCTTTAGTTTAAAGCCATTGCCCCTTGTCCTGTCGCAACAGGCCCTGCTGAAGAGTTTGCCGCCATCTTTTTTAGAAGCCCCCTTTAAATTACTGTATCCTGTATTACAATTACCAAGATCATACCAACCAAGATCATACCAACTTCAGGCATAATTCTCATTCCTAATAACAATAACTGTGAAGCCAGACACAAAGAGGGAAAAGGAAAGAGACTTTACATTTAATGGAAACTCCTTTGTCTTGAGAAAACCTACAGAAGTGCTGAAAAGTCAAAGTATCCTTTTCCTCCAGACCCCTATTTCTGGTATGCCTGTTGACTTTAGATCTGAGCTGTAAGTAGACACAGAGGAAAAGAGATGACAACATGCAAGGAAAAGACGACTTCCAAGTTTTCCCTGCATGTTGCTTGTTCTTTTGCTCCTTTCTTGCTGTTTAAATGCACGCTATTATGCCAGCCATAGCTGACTAAATCCTAAGTGTGAGGCACAGCAAGTCAAACAGTATAATCACATGACAAAAACATGCATCACAAAACGTAAGTAATAAGAACATATTGCACATCTTTAATAAATTACTATACACACTCACCTCTACGTATATCAGTCACATATAGGTGTACGTGTACATAGGGGTTTTACTTCTGTATTCAGATATTGCTCGGGAACAGATTGACAGGGAGCACAAAACAAGCTACAACCAACCTTTCCCTTTTATTCTTGGATGTGTCATGTAAGGTGGGAAATGCCCGAAATAGGTAAAAATTGGAAAATGACTGTACTTAAAAGGATTAAATGACTCATTCAATGGCATTTCTGCAGCCCTCTGTGTAATTGAAGCGCCTTTCTTCCACCTTTCTCCTGAAAAAAAAAACGCAATTGTAACCACTGAAAGGAAATAAATTTCTGGCTATTTTTACAAAATATATGTGTTGTTATGTCTCAGCAATCCGTTCCCATTTAACTCTGCAATACAGCTATAAAATGGTTGATTTGGTTTAGTGCCTTACTTCTGAAGTACCTCACACACCACACGAGGCAGCGACCATGAGAGAGATCCAGACTACAGACAGAAATGCAAAATCTTTAATAAATCCCCTGTAATGAGAAAATTTCTGAGGGACTTTGCTGTTGTTATTTTGGGAAAAGGAGGTAAAGCCACGTTTGCAAGCCTGCAGAGAACTTCAGTTTCCATTAGTCCAAAGTGCCATCAGCACCACTTCAGCAAACCATTAACGTGCCAACTGGAAAACAGGGGATTTCCCCACACACACACACAATCTTTCCCAAGAGATGATATTTCTTTCCAATTTTCACCCCAGGCACTATGACAAAGCGTGGTCAGAGTGAAAAGGATATTTTCCCATCATCATTCAGCCACTTGCCTGCTGGCTTACGTTCTTTAGAAAGGCTCATCCCTGCCTCTCCCTCGCCTGCACAGCACTCTGCAAACCGACAGCTGTTATCTTTGTGCATCTTTGCAGAGGATCCACTTTAGCCACACAGCAACTAAAACGGGTTGGACAACTCATTCACACACATCCCTCATTATTGACTCGGTCCAAATAAGTTGATGGCCCTGATCCTCATTTACACTAAAGCCAATTAGCCTGAAATGTCATTTACTCTAAACCCACAATATCACTCTGGCAGCATAAAGGGGCTTTTAAATGAGTCACAGTGTAATTCATTCCTCCTTTATGATGCCAGAGGAGCGTAAAGCAGCCTAAGTGCAGACAAGAACACAGCCAAATGACTTCTGCCATTGATTTCGTCAAAGTAGAATTCAACCTGTTTTTAGCATCTATCGAACTGAGCTCAAAATCCAATTCAGCTAGGGATGTACACCAAGGTACCTGAATGTCTCTGGGTGCTTAATTGAAGAGTCCCAACAAGTTGTGCTGGAGAAAAGAGGTGGTTCAGAGGGTGGATACGGAACATGTTACAACTCAAGTCCTTCTATTAACTCATAAGATGGACACTAAAAACAGAAGGACCCAAGATGTCCAGTTGTCCCTGACCTCAATTTCTTGGCCAGTTTTCGGTGACCATTATTACATTAATATTAGGCAGCTATCAAGCACTTTGCTTTATATCACAATATTGCAGTTTGCTATATGTTTGAACCTCTATTTTTTATTCCCCTCCTCTTCCTTCCCTGACAGTGACTGGAGCACAAATGAAGTCAAGAGGCCTTTGGTAAATGCACTTTTGGGTCTTTTCTCATCGTGCACCTAAATCAGACCTATGTTGCTCTAAGCCACAAATGGTTATAATGCAGCAAGCAGCAGAGAAATCAGCAGATCCTGTCAGTCTTCACCTATTCCAAAAGCCTGTTGGTTAATAGCAGTTTTCCCCAATTTTAGCTTGTGTCTACTTGTGGTCCTCTGGTACATCACAAAGTCACTATTTGACCTTTTTTTGTGCCAGGTTTGGGGGGTTATATATATATATATATATTTTCTTTGGCATCCCAGCTATCACCATCCTTCACAACCCCATGGACTGAAGAATCATAAACTAATTCAGCATTCTCTTAGTTACCTTTGGCATCCCAGGCTGTCACCATCCTTCACAACCCCACGGACTGAAGAAGCATAAACTAATTCAGCATTCTCTTAGTTACGACTCCTGGGGAGCACAACCAAGGTAGGTAAGCAGAGGGATGAAGTTTTATGACTCCTAAAGGCCATGAGCTCTGCCCAGTTCTACCCACATAATCCCTGTTGCTGGGCTTGAAGCCCAACACTGCTGTGGTTTCTACCTTGTTTGTAAAAATTCATAGCCAAAACAATGCTCATAGTCTAGGCACATGCAATTTTTTAGTTCAGATTAGGGTGGCTAGCCTAAAACTAGATCTGAAATTCTCAGCTCGTTTCTGCTGTCTCAAATAGCCCCAAACCACTGATTTATATTTTTTCCCCCCTCCAGACTCCTGCTCAGAATCCCGCCTATGATACTAATCCGTATGTTATAAAGTAAACTCAGTTCAAATGCTTTGGATACAAAATTGCATAGAAATGAACAGCACATATCAGTAAGGTGTGTTTCACAAGGTATAATGCCACACATAATAGCATGTGTCTCTCAGTTATTGTAGGTGGACAACAACTAGATCATACTGGATGATTCAAATGCATTCTAAAAATAAGTTGCTGTGAATGTTTGCAAGGCAACGTCTCCGAGACTGCTGGAGAAAAAGTAACTGTTTTCATGCATCAGTCCTGCAGACAGTTTGATGAGCAAAGCAGTGCTATCTTCATTTTCAGAGCGTATTCAAATCATTCCTCTTTCCTGTTCGCCTATTACAGCTGACATATAACATGACTAATCACTACTACCATGTCTGCACAGAATAAGTAGACTGTGTGTGGCTTCTGACCAGAATAAACATTTTGAATGACATTTAATTAATTTCAAGCTCAATTTCATTAGAGGATGCGACATGTATATCTGCTAAAAAATAATAAGCTTGGGTCAAATGTGTATTATTTACAAACTGAACACAGTGTCTGAATTGTAGTTATTCAGAAATCAGCAACTAATAAAAATAGCTAGGGTTCTGTTTAATACACATAGTAAATTTTTTTTTACTATCTAGTCAGAAAAAAATAAATTCATAAAAATTTAAGATTTCCTTATAAACTTCTATTATTTAAGAAAGAAAAAGCAAAACATTTTTTCCCCTTTATTTTGTTTATCCACTTTTTAAAAGGAAAAAGAACTGTTCATTATTAAGAAACATTCTCCATTCATTTAGAAATAAGCTTTTGTGCTGGTTTTGTCTGGGGTAATTTTCTCCATAGTAGCTAGTCTGGGGCTCTGTTTTGGATTTGTGCTGAAAACAGTGTTGATAACACAGGGATGTTTTCGTTGTTGCTGAGCAGTGCTGACACAGAGTCAAGGCCTG
>NW_008794520.1:1216242-1227272 GCF_000699145.1 Aptenodytes forsteri
GGAGTGATGGCATTGGTCTTCCCAAGTCACCGTTAGGCGTGACAGAGCCCTGCTTTCCTGGAGATGGCTGAACACCTGCCTGCCGGTGGGAAGGATTGAATGAATTCCTTGTTTTGCTTTGCTTGTGCGTGTGGCTTTTGCTTTACCTGTTAAACTGTCTTTATCTCAACCCACGAGTTTTCTCACTTTTACCCTCCCAATTCTCTCCCCTATCTCACCGGGGGGAGTGAGCAAGCAGCTCCCAGTTGCCAGCTGAAATTAAACCACAACAGCTTTCTACATAGAATTTAAGTAGAAAATTTGCTTTTTATTAAAAAAAAAAAAAAAAAAAGCTTTTTGTGTTAGATGGTTAGACTTCCCAAGCAGTAAAATGAGCTTAAATGATTAGCAGTAGGAGTACAAAAGTGAGACCTGTCATATACATTCAATCCCTTAAGTAATCATCAACTCAAACCATATCCAACATCTCAACTATGCCATTTTTCCCTTCAGCCTTTCCTTACCAATTTCCTCATCGCAGACTTTTGGAAACAACACACATACCTTAGCTCCTTTTCACACAAACATGCCCGTTAGCAGACCCAGTAAAGCACAAACTACGTGAGTCATCTCACTTTGTTCCCGTTATTACAACCAGCATCATATAGCCCCTTTGCAACATCCAGTTTTTGCTTCTCAGACTCCTATTTGAGGGCATTTCAATAACCATTTTCCTCAATCTCATCCTAAATCCTGCCTACATGCATTCCCAGCCAGTTTATCATTTTGTTCATTGCCAACATTATCCTTTAATTTAAAAATCTCACATCCATTTATGCTTTTTTAATCATGTTCTATAAGTAGCAGTGAAAATGTACAGTCAGACACAAAAAAATTACTCTGCTCCAGGCGCAATCTTGCAGCCTGCAAGCCTTACTTGGATAGATGTGAAACACTGGATGCCCAGAGCCACATGCTGTATATGTTCCTGTAGAGGCCTCACCAGTCCTCAAGCACCAGTACATCGCAAACCCTGATGGAAATACCTGTCCTATTTCAGCCTCCAGTTGCATTTATCACCATCACATTGGTGTTGAGTGTGCTTCTGTTAGAGCTCCCAATTAGGCCAGCAAATATTTCACCATTCCTTCAGTACATACGGCTTTGCATTTTATGCTGCTGAATTTGATCCTATTCTTGCTGCTCTCTTCTCCAAGGTGAGAATTTCTTCTGTATAAGACCCTTTTCGTTATTCAATCATTCCTTTTAGTTTTGGTCTGCCAGGAAGTTTCATTAGCCCAAGCTGATTTTTTTTTGGTGCCAAGGTTATTTCTTTACCAAAGGAACAGAAAAAGGAAAAAAGATATGCTATGCAAACACAGGGTTAACTTCAGTGTTTATCACAGTTTGGTATAAGAATCAGTTGAACCCTGGCTTGCTGAGTTCATTTAAGCAGTTATATTGACTCTGTTAAGATAATTCCTTTGAGTACTACAGTGTGTGATGCAGCCCTTAAAAAGATCAAAATATGTGTCTCTTGCACGTACATTTAGATAATTTAAACAAAGGTTATATCCTGAAGGGCAACCTCAATATCTAAGAATCAAAATAATTAGTGGCCTCCCATTTGCAGAAAACTTGTATATATAGTATTAATAAAGGACAAATTACAAGGCATATTTTACACACACCATTAAACTGGTAGGATTAAGTTTGCACAAAATGTAATTGCCTTTTGATGTGAGTAAAGCACAAAAAGCCCCATCAGATGCAGCACAATCTAATTTATGACACAGCCTTAGAATTTTTTGGTGATTAGCGTCACAACATCACAAGTCTAATATATTACAGTGTTAAGAGGTACACAGCCCTGTTGTAAATTATTTCACTTTTCTCTCCTGTACATCTGAGGTGACAGAACGAAGGTAAATTTCTTCCTGACCATTTAGACAGCTCATTATTTCCCTAGAATGCTCCTGTGCCATCACTAATTTCTGCAACGCATCATCATTCATTTAAAAATATCAATTCGCTACAACTAATGTTAAACAGCACATTTTGTTTTCTAATTTTTCAACATTTTTGAGTACAAGTTCTCAGCTGAATTCTGCAGAGACCAAAAAACTGCAAACCCCCTCAAAATGTCAGCATAAGACATGTTTATGGGCTAGTTTCTCAGGTGATGCAAGTTGGATTTTCTCCATTACTGTATACGTTACATCGGGGATTAGGTTAGCTCTCACCGAAGCGGAGGGACACAAGAGCCACCTTTCTCTTGATATAACCTTAACAAACAATAATCATCTTTATATAAACAGGTGAAAGGACTTGCTACCCAAAAGCATCTCCCAAAGAAACTGCAACTCTAGCACACTTACACTGTGAGCATCATTTCCAGACCTCTGCAGAGATGCAAACAGAGATTCAGGCATCAGTGAAGAAGGCAGATGAGTGCTACCAAACAGAAGTACCCACAAAGCCATGGAAAGAGTGTCTCTTCAAGAGTCCGGAATTAGATCAATAAGTTGACTTAGGGGGAAAAAAAAGTCTTAAGACTTCCCAGATATTAATGCAGAACGTTAAAAAGCACCAACAAGAAAGCTAACCAGAAATGGCTGTCTATGAATGGTCATTTTGTATCCAGATTGCAGTGAAGTCAGCAGGGATCTTCCCAATGATAATGGGGATGCAAATGTTTTTCTCCTCCCTTTTATCATCAAGGGAGGAGGAAGAAGAGTAGCCAGTCTGAGAAAGTGGTATTCAATTAGTTGCATTTCCCAATGTTAAAATAATGCCCTGTCTGCATAACAGCAGATCACATCACAGCAACTCACATAAATTAAATTATTGAAGGATAAAAAGACAAAAATACAAGACAATAACATCATGTCACTCAGGAAAGGGCAACACAATCACAAACCAGTCTTGTCATGTAGAAATGCCATGTAAATAACTGGTTTTTAAAGTAAATTAACAGAGTAGGGCTAAATACCTACAGACACTATAGCCAGCTGCAGGGGGACGACATGAGTATTTAAATACATGAAGTATTTAAAAAAAAGAAATAAGAAGCCACATGTTCACTAGATTGTAAGTCTATACCACCAATAATAGTTACATCACTAGTTATCTGTGCACTTTTTAGTACCCCGTTCTGGTATCGTATCTCATATAATAAAGACAAGAAAAAGCCACTGAGAAAGTGATTGGGATCTCCATGAAAAACCAAAGCTGCACTGCAGCAACAGCTGCCCTACTGAAGCAGCAGAAAGCTGTGCAACACATAAGGGGATCTTCTGGTCTTGAAGAGTCCCAGAGGTCAATTTTCAACAACCATGTGCCACTGGTTAACACGTTGGGTAGCTGTTCACACCAGAAAAAGCTTTTTGTCCCCAAGGGGCAGTTGCAGAGCCCGTGTCACAGCCAGTGGGGTCGCACTGGTATCAGGGAGTCCTGGATCAGGCCCTAAAGCACAAGAGGCATTTTCACTGTAAACAAACCCACATCACATCACATCCACCTGAAATTGAAATTTTAGATTCTTTCCTTTAGAAAGGGGATTCTTTGGTTACCCAGCATCCGAGCACTGTATTTTTTGTATTGAGGAGCATTGCACATACAGTTTGGCACATGAGATACCCGAGTTCCCAGCAACACGTAGAAAACAAGTCTTCAGATGTCACAGTGACTGCAGCGGTAACGCAAATCATCACAAAATGGTACCAACAGTTTGCAGGATCAGTCCTCTTTATCAGTAGCACAAGCTCCTTTCAAGAGGAACGCCTGGCAGACCAATAATGATGTTTGGGCTTGCATTAGGGAGGGAAGGACAGGACAGATGAAGCTGACAGTATGAAATGATGAGTGCTGCTCAAACAGGAGGGCAGGTTTGCACAGCTGCATTGAGAAAACACAAGACTGTTGCGCAAATGACAACTTAAGATAGAAGGGCAAAAATAAGAGTTGAGAATCAATATCAGTGCAGCTTTGACTGGATCCTGGGAAAGGTGCAGCTTTTGTCAAAGAAACTGTTTTGACCCTGGTTGGTTCAGGTTTTTTATGAACTTGTGGGGAAGGCTGGTAAGATACTGTGTAAGAAAATGCATAGAGATTTGCATTGTCTTGCTACAGCATGAAGTGTCTCTGCAGACAGAAATAATGAAAACAAAACTAACATCTTTACTAAGCATTTTTATAACAGTAACAAAAAAAAAAAAAAGAATAAACCGCAGTCCTATTGAGGCAAATGAGAGACCATGAAGAGAGAAAATAAGTAATCAGGGTCAGAGTAACTGAGCCTTTGCAGGAGTCCTGGAGAATACTACGTGGCAAGAGAAATCTTAAAAATAACAAAGCCGCCACCAAAGCAGTCTGAGAGCCCAGGGCCCAAGCCACACTCAGCACTCTCACAATCTGAAATATCAACCACAACCAGTGAAGACAACTAAGCCGCAAAATAAACCGTTTCCAGAAGAAGATTTCTACTGTTTTCCCATCTACAGTAGGACTGATGTCAGGTGGGATCATCAGGTTCAAGCAAAGATAAGTTCGTAAAGTAAAGGATGCAACAGGCAGCTGCAAACTAGCTCAAACACCAAGGTGTGCAGTAAAAATGTTTCAAAAGACAGACATGGCAAACAACTTCCCCATATCCTCTGCTGGAAGGAACTCGGGAGAATAGCAATGATTTGTAAGTTTAACTAGTAGGCAAATTATAAATATTCAGAAGTATGCATAATGTAACGTTTGCCTTTCATCATTTGAAGAACTGTGATTGCCTGGGAAAGGAGGCAGCGGGATTGGCACAGTACCTGGGAGAGATGCTGCAGAGGTATGTAAAAATTGTGTCTCCAACTAAGGAAGGATCTCTTACGCTTCTGAAACCCAGAGTGGGTTTTTTTTAAAACATCATCATCTTCATTGTGCACCAAGTTAAGTTTAGCTAAACTCCTACCATCTCCCCTTTGCCCAAGAATCGCTGCTCTTCTTTGCAGTCCAAATTCAATTGTCAGTTTGTCCAGCAACGTAACCTTGACTGTACCAACATTTCTCAGCAGAACTAGGAGCAGAATTTTGTTCAAAAAAAAAAATAAGAAAAAACAAGAGACAAAGTTGTTTACAAAAGATTTCTTTACACATCCCAATTTAATTTTTCTAAATTTAGAAATATCAAGAGAATTTGCTGACTGAAGCTTGAGGCATCTTCTTACAAGTGCATTCACTTAGTCATCTCTCAGTGCCAAATGCTGAGCCCTAATTCCCAAGCACCTTCATGAGCATTTTCCCCACCACCACCTCACTGCAATCCTGTGGGCAAAACAAGCTGGTCAGCCTGATGTACAGTTACTGATCAAGCAGACATGGGGTGAACCCTTGCCTGGAAGAACAGCTACTGCCCCACACCGCTGAGAGGGACAGTGACGCTGCATGGGGCCATCGAGATGAGGGACACCTCCCCAAGCTATGGCTCAGCCCTGGGCTTCACGTCAGCTGGCCTCAGACACACACTGCCTCAAGGGGCATAAAGCAGGGAACACTTACCGTGTACATTTCCCAGCATTTAATAGTGCTTAAACAGTTCAAAATAATTCCTATTAAGGGAAAATGGTATTTTTCATTAATCAGCCAATTCAGCTCATTGCAGAGAATTGTACTCTTGAACTGCACAGGCTTGGTACTGATGAGGACGACAGAGGGGCTGACCCAGCTTTTCCCAAAATGTGCTTAATTCGGTGGAAACTAGGGCAACTTCTGTGCCAGAGATAGTATCACTTTCTGCTTAGGAACATCTTTTCTCTCAGAAACTCCACCCAAAGAAATTTGGTTTTAATCTTCTCTTTTTGATGCAATAAAAGAAAAGCTGCCAGCTCATGAACACCTAAACACGCCTTCTTCAGCGCAGAGCATTCACTTATTCATCAGACTCTGGGCAGCATAAGAATTATGCCTTCTGACCACTTTCAGATTGGATTCATAATTTCCCTGCAAGAGACATCACATGTTTCTCAATACTGGATATGGCAGATAGAGTAAAGACACTTTGTAAAATTGACCAATTTTTATTTTTTTATTGGCACGCAGTATAATCAGCCTACTCACACATGAGGCAGAACTTTATTAGGCAGAAGTTTGCAGGCTTTCAAAACACCTTCAGAAAAGAAACGTGTCTATCGAGCAGCAATAACGTATGTCTGCTTTAAGCTATGAAGTCCCTGCAAGGCTCGGTGGGTACACAGGCACGTAGCACCACCTACTAACGCTAGAGCAATGCAAAATTCCAGCTCCAAGCCCAGGCACAAAAGGGTTCTTTATGTTGCACCCAGCCTGGGTGAAGCACAGAAGAGGAAAAGGGTGACCATGATTTTCAGCTTTTAAATATAGTCCTAGTCCTTGTGTAAAGAATTCAGCCTAGAAAAGTTGCAACAGAAGAGGCTATTCATCCAAGGTTATACAAAGAGGTTAATCAATTTCAGCACTCATATAGGTTTTAATTCCTTATACTGAACAACTGTTCAAGCCATGAACAGTTTCACCAGTGCTACTTAGTCAACATGTGAGGGAGGACATTCATTATGACTTAAGTTATCAAAGTCAGGACCTTAAACTCCTGTAGGTTTGTTTAATTTCACTGACAGAGTAAAGAATTAAATTAATTAACACAACCTGCCTGTTGAAGAACCATTATAGATTTAATTAAAAGTGAGGAGACAACAGAAACCCTGTTTTACCTATACTACCCTTGTCTGATTGAAAATTCCTCCTAGACAGAAAACCTTAATTCTCTCGGATAACATTGTTCTCCAAGTTGAGCTTTCTTTTTCCTGAGCAATTGCTTTAGCGGTCTACAAGGTTCTCCTTGCCAGAGAGTGCTCATAGGCACCATCATAAATACATGGACTCTTTTGGCTGGTAAAGGTCAACCCATGGCTAATGGATTTTCTTGGGAAGGTGTGATGAATCCTGTTGTGAAGAAAGGAATAACAACTATTTCCCAAACCAATTCTGATTTAACAGATGCAGCTTAGTTTAAAAAAAAAAAAGCTTATTCTAGATACGAGAAATTTGTCACGTAGTACCTTGATTGCATAGGTTTCCTTTACTCACATCAGACTGCTCAGGTAACCCCCCTGCAGTAACTCATGGTTCATATTTATTAGGTCTAAATAAACCATCCAGTGTATTGACTTAACCTGCATAATTGAAGGCAAAAAAAGTCATACCAAATTTTCCTATTTGAATTTTATTCAAATTCATATATGTTATTTACAAATGTAAATCTTGACTGTTTAGGAAATATCAGAATATCAAACAGATGTTATAAGCTTTAAATGTGCAGATTTCCCACATCAACTGTGCATTGAAATATTCAATAATCAGCTGCACGGTGTAATATGTACTATATCTTCCAGGCCAGAAATAGCTGATGGCAATTATTATAAGCAATGTTGCTTTCAAGGGGGGCAAATTAGAACAAAGGGAAATAAGCTGGAAGAAATCACATCTGCTCTGCTTCCCTGTAAGAACATGCACTGGGGCAATGGAGAAAGGAAAACTGCAACCGAGGAGCTAGAGCTGGCTTTTAATAAAGCGTAAGTTTTAAGTTCAAAGAAGCCTGGAAGAAAGTGTTTACTGAGCAACAGAAACACTTTGCCAGCGGATATCAGCAAGCTAAGAGGAAGCAGCAGTACAAGCTAGAGGGGTTTCTACAGCGAGCGGCAGGAATCCCTGTTAGCAGAGCAGGGGAACTGTGCACAGATACCTCATTTTGGCCATATCTCCTGCGCTTTGTCAATGACTAAAGACCATTTAGTTCATAAAATCCCCTGCAAAAGCTGTTTTCTTTCCTTCAACTGTTATATGTCCCCAAAGAATAAAAATATAAAATGTAATAATCAGAATCTGAAACTCTGCTGAGAGCACGGCTGAGCAGTAGGCAAGTCCTGGAGATCTATACTCCCGCTGCAGGTGCCATTCCCGAGCTGTCGCGCCAGGGAGAGCAAGCATCAATCTGCACCCAGCAAACCTGCCTGCGGAGCTGCAGACGGAGATTATGACTAGACCCATGACAGCTCAAGAAAAAAAAAAGAAAAAAGTCGCACAGCTCCAAAAATGCAAGTTTCAGTGCAGTTGTTCACAGTCAGATACTCAGCTGGGACTGAGAAGGACAGGGCATACAGGTTTCAAATAAGCTCCTTGCAAAATTGAAACACTTGAACCATATTGTTTGAAACACTAAGTTTGAGATACTAAAATAGAAGGGCACTTGGTTTTCGGGGGGTTTTTTGTTGGTTTTTGGGGTTTTTTGGGGGGAGGGTTGTTTTGTTTTGGTGTTTTGTTTTTTTTTTTTTAAAGAGAGAGACTCAAGTCTGCAGGATTCAGCCTTTAAATCCAGGGTTGGCATCTAACAGAGACCAGCTCCCCTGCTGCAGAGGTGCTGGGAACAGCCTGCTCCCCTCATTAGAATGTTCAATTTAGGTACCTAAACATGCATTTAGAGATCTACCTTTAGGCCCTAACCTCCCCGAGATATAAAAATGAGTAAGTTGGATTTCAAAAGAAATCTGCTGCATTTAAGCTGAAAAGAACAGCAAACTGCAGCTCGATGTGAAGGAAGAGGCCTGGTATGCCTCAGGGCAGGGCTTGTAACAGCAGTGTTGACAGACCCTCAGGAAAAGCAGCATTAATAGGGGCTGACAGAGCATCCTGTAAGAAACAATCCTTATCCAATGGCATCTTTTTATTTACCAGTAGAGCCTACATCCCCTGGGTATGTTAATATATACAGCAACCTTTAAAGCATATGCAGAAGCTTTAACAAGGTGCACTGAGAAGAAAGACAGCAGCAGGGTAAATTAGAAAAAAAAAAATATTTCCATGTAAAGGAGCTATGAATTCACTAGAGATCAGAGTACGGTAGCAGCATTCCTAGACTGAAATATTAGGGAGGAGATATTAGACCCTTGTTCTGCCCAAATTAGTTTGCTCAGCACGTCTAAATTCCGAGTTCTTAAAAAAGAAAAATCTGCCTATGGAAGTACAAAGATAATGCTTCAAAATAGGTTTTTTCCTTATTAAATTGATCTGTCCTTTTTATCCATGCCTCTAAGAGCAGTAAAGGTTTCATATCTTGCACAGTATTCATATTTTGTTCTGCAACTTAAGTAGCAAGAACCGAGTGCCCCCCTACACCACAGCTGGTAATAATTAGTCCTCCTGTGTTCAATTAATCTCCTGACACCTTAAAAAAGGGAAGGTGGGAGCACCATCCATTTATGAAGGGGAGCAGCATCAAAGGAAAGGCTGTATGGAACAGGCTCTGGTCAATGCTGGACTTAGTGCAATTGCTACAAGAGGGTCAAGTAATAAGAGCCACTTAAAATATTTTATTCATTTCGTGTCCCCCAGTTCTTTACAACCCTTAAGCACACGCACTGGGATCCAGACAAATCACAACTGCAGGGTGCCCAGCTGCACAGGTTGCCTGTAGTGCTTTGGGTTGATTGTTAAAGGATTGTAGCCCTCACAGCTCGTGCACTTATCTGCAAAACTACACAGCTGAAGAACATTTCAGTTCCTGGAGGAAATGCTGTTTCTAAGGCTCACTCACCTTGAAATGAGTAAGTAAATCAAGTTCCACACTGAAGCACCTTTCTGGAGGACAGGTGTGAGAAATACAGTTTATTGCACCTAACAAGTGTTCAGCTGAATTGTTGTAATTGCTGTTTAGTCAAGCCAGTGTTGAGGTTGCAAGAGAGTCACAGAAGCCTGAGTTTGACTCGTTATTTCTTCATTAGCACCTTAATATTTAGTACAATGCAACTCCTGTGCTGATAACTCGCAGTAAAAACACAGATTTGATTTAAACTCATTTGCACGCTCAAATAAATTCAGTTTACAGGATTTGTTCAGACAGCTCACTCTTACACCATCATCTGCGCAGGCACAGTAGCTCAGGTCTGCAACAGCATTATAAACGCCAGCCTACCACTGCCACGACAATGCTCTGTGAGCTTTGCACCTCTTTGAAGAGGTGAAACACAAAACACCTGCTACAAGACATTTCCAGGGCAAAGTCCCTAAGAAGTCCTAGAAGATCCTCAGCAACCCATAGTACACAGGTATTGAGGAGTACAAACGCAGCAGCCTCACAGAGTAATCCGGCCCCAAATGCTTTGCCATTGCATTGGGGTAGTGTTTGTCCTCTCAGATAGTACCGGGGTGGGGGGAGATGGTGGGGTGGTTTCCTCCCTCTTTGCCAGTGATATTCCACGTGGTAAATCCTGTGTTCCGTTTTGTTTATTTTGTCTCGTTTATTCAGACTTGGATGATGGTACAAACAAAACTACCGTGGAGGGAACTGTAATACAGTGAAAACTTACAGTGGGTTATATGAAAGTCAGGAGTTGTTTTCGTGTGCCGCAATGCAAAAGTTACATTTTTTGGCTACAATTAAACCTGTCATTGTAGTGAAAATGTTATTTGAGGATGAAAAAAAAATGAAAAAGCTTTCATCATTAGCAATTTCTATTGCAATAAAGTCTTGGAAGATCTAGTAATACTCAACAGAAGTCTTTAGTTAAAAGCAAAGATGAAATAACTTTGGGGAAAAAAAAAGGTAGAAGTCTAGCCTCAATTATTTTATAGTTTCTATCAATAGAAGTAAGAAATCCTGTGGGAGGACAGAAAGCATTAGGTGATTTAAAGGATATAATATCTCTTATTTTGTCCAAGAAAAGCTTTTTATTAGTTTCACTAGTGAGCAATTTTTAGAGGTGAGCGGAAAGGAGCAGAAATGAATCAATGTAATAATTCTGAAAGAAAAGTCAAGTTTAATAACAAGCAGATGTAATGTATGAACAGATACAAGAAAAGCCTTCAAGATGATAGTTCTGTGTCAGCTTTTGACAAGACGTGGCTGGAAGATTATATATTGCATTTTGCATCAGTTTCTGTTAAGTGGTTACAGTGAAATTGTGCTCTTCCCCCTTATCTCTTTCTAGCGTGCCACTGTTAGGTGAAAGAGGTGCTTTTTTTTTTTTTAAACTTACTTA
>NW_008794520.1:1227341-1270470 GCF_000699145.1 Aptenodytes forsteri
TTACTTAACTGTGCTATAAAAAGTAATTATACCTGGGGAAACATCAGCTTCTCCACTGCTTTTAATCTGCATTTCTCTTTTTGGCTATCGTAAGACATAAGAAACAAAAGCAATAACAATTCACCCATATAACATATGGGACTTAATACAATGAAATATTTTAGCGTGCTACTGCTATACACAAGTCAGTAGAAAAGGTTAAGTGCTACTTTTACAGGTCACCTGCCAAGAATCAATCCCCTTTATTCCACTTATTTCCTTGCTCTTTTTTGTTCACTTGATGTGTAAGCTACAGCTCGGACTCCTTGTTGGGGCAACAGGGCAGGTATAGGTAGATACAAGAGAAGAGACAGAGGGGAGCACATGCTGTGGCTGTATCTCAGAACTAGCAATTCAAAAGGCACAGAAATTCACAAAGATACTTCCAAACTCCATTTGTTTAGATCAGGTCCAAAGATCATGGGATTTTTCCAACCTTCTTAACTGAATCCAGCCTCCCATTGTACAGCCTGGAAGTTCCCCATCTCCTGGGCCTCTTGGCTCAGTAGTTTCCTTCACAACTTATTTGTTTATTATATAGTTGTGAGCTGTTCTGGCATTCCTGATAAAGCGCTTAGTTCCAGTAAGCTAAGCTTTGTATCTCATTTGTCCCTGCATGAGAACTTTTGGCTCCCCTTAGATAGGCTCTGCGTGGTCTTACAATTAAATCACTAACAAATATACAACCTACTTTAATCCACTTTTAAGGCACAGAAATACAAATAAGCGCCAAGAAAGACATTTTACAAATAGACAAAGTACCTCTGTGTAAGTTTATAACATCCAGTAGAAGAGACATCCTTCACCTTGTAGCAGGCAGCTCAGCATGCAGCATCCTTTACCTCCCCTTGTCAGAGGGGATCATTGGAGGATCAGCTACAGATCTTAGAAAGCACTTTGAGTCAGTTCCTACTCACGCCTCAAACACTACTGCTCTAAACCCAACCACTTTCCATGCACACCTCCCTCTAAACCTCCTCTCCGGCAATGAGCCTTGGCCACCTGCTCCACCCCACCCTCCACAAGGTGCAGGTGATACCAACTTTCCAAGGCACCAGCAATTAGCCTTAAGGGGTCCCAGCTGCCTCTGAGTCTCCTCACGTGCTCATGTTATTATACATTTAATCTAGGAGTTCAATGTATTCCTACAGCATCAGATAAGAAGTATCTGATGCATTATGCATCCCCCCCCAGCAACCGTCCCTGTCACAAACAAGTGAAATAAGCTGTGCTGCTTAATACTTTTAGTTGAACTCAGTAAATACCTCAGATCCCACGAACTTATTGTGAAATACTACAGAGCAAATCCTTCAGATTCAAATATTTCACTGATAAGTCTTCTAAATAAAGGATAGTGGGAAAAAGAACTATCCAAAAAATATTATCTGCATTTAGCAAGTACAAAAAGATGTAACCGAAAGGAATGTAGTTCATCTGTTTACAAAAAAAGACTCATCATATGATAGGCAAGCACCATCTCACTGAAAGGTGCGTTGGGTAACAAGTCCTGGTCAACTTAAAAAAAACCCTCTCAGCCTGTAAATACTAAATGATCAAGACATGTGGTTTATGATGAATAGTGGAAGATAGTGGATTAAATGGCACACGCAGGCCTGGTTTGAAATTTTTCATGCAGAAAAAAAATGGCAGCCTGAGCCCTTTACATAAGATAAAACAACATGGCATAAGCATCAGCCACTCGCTGCAAGACGTCACGGGTGTTTCCCGTGGCTGAGAGCACAGCAGTATGCGTGCAATGTAATGGACATGGTGAGCCAGTGGGGTTGCATTTCATGCTGGTTATCTGAACATCCCAGAGCTGCTGACCAGTCTGAACCAGAGTGGTAGAACCAGCAACTTCGTTCCTTTTCCGTCTCATATTTATGCGTTTAACAGTATACTGTCATTAGCAAAGTGTATCTTCATGCCTACCATACATGAGGATAGAAAGATTTACTGACGTGCTTAAAAGCAGGAGTTTAAATTGAACTTTTACAGCAGGTGAAGGGCAGAAGTCCCTTGCTCTGTTCTCCTCTGTGCACTTGGAATTGGTATTACTTAATTTCACGCATTTGGGAAAAAAAATATGTAATTAATAGTCTCTAGATGGTGTGTATTTTGGAGCTTTTAATATGCCTAGAGAAGCAGCTTTGGCTATTCTTGTTGAACAAGCACTACTCACTCAGCTCTCCTGAGCAACCTGCCAGTATTGCCAGCCCAAGGAGTTCGACAATCCTAAGCCGGAAGCTTCAGAACCATGAGATTTCAATTAAAAATTACAATTTTTTACTCTTTGCCTTCTGATTCTTATTTTCATCTTCAAGGTTCAGTCAATGCTTACTTGCAAGCTTCTTCTTCACAATCCCAAGAGCTTAACAGAAGCTGAAATTCGCATATAATTGCCAAGAACTGGAAACTGACACCTTAAGCAGAACACTAAGTACTGTAACAAAGACAGAACTTGTGAAGTCTGAGCAATTCGTGTTTCCAAAACAGGCCTATGTCTAAGCTTTCCGAAGTTCTTAATGATTCAAAATTCACAGCTAACACAGGCGTCTCAAAGCTACTCCCAGGCCTATCATTCTTGCTGCAGGCTTTGAGATCCCCACTGAACGTAACTGGGAATTCATACGGTGACTTCAGTGGAGCTGTGCTGATTGGCACCAGAAGATGATCTTAATGTTCTCCAGCAAGAGAGGCTATCTTCAGTAAAACTTCTGTTCAGAGCTACTAAGAATCTTGGAAGTGCCCATTTTTACCCATAGAGCGGGATCTAAATACATGTGCACCTTGATCCTGCTTGTGTTGAAATATCTGAGCTTCCTTTGATAATATCAAGTTCCAGTACTTCAGAAATATATTTCTCAGTCCTTCTGGGTTCCTGCTTTGGTGACAAGCTTTTTCCTTTGATCTCGGTGTAAGAGTTTTCTCTGGCATGCTCTTTGCTCCCACCTTTTTCTGGTCTGCTTCCAAGAACTGAACATTTTTAGTTCTCCCATTAGATTTTAGCTTTTGTGTATTTTGCTTTATTGGAACTGGCAACATGGTGCTATTTAAAGGCAGCTCCATCTGTCAGAGTCAAGTCCTGCAGGTAGGGTGTCATGTTTGATTTCATGTTATCATTTGTTGTGTAGTCAGAGCTAAAGAAAAAAAAAATGTTTACTATAAAACAGTTACTTTTATAAATTCCTTTGAGAGCTCTTTTACTGTTGTTGTGGGACCTACTTGTGTCCTTATGAATACAGCCCCTTCTACACTGCCAGAGAGAAAACAGAAGGGGTGTGCTCAGTCTGGCTTTGTTCATGGTGTTTCCCTCTTCTGCTCTCCATGTCGACTGCACGTCCTAGGCATGTACATGAATTTTATGCCAGCATTATAGCTGACAGAAAACACTGTACGCCTAAAATAAAGCTGATATTTTGGAGACTGAGTTTTCAGATTTGAAAATGAATGTACTTATCTTTCATCGCTCGGCTCCAGAGCTGTTGTCCGGTATGAGGTTACATCCGACACTGGAAGAAGAGATATGGTGGACTGTTATCCCAGCATGGTAACAGTTGTACTTCGCAGTCAGTGTTTCCCAGTCAAAAGGGGACTAGATGGGAAGCAATGCCTAATAAAAACATCATGAACTGGAGCGTTTCTGGTGTGCATATCAAAAAGATCTGGTGAACACAATTATTTCCTTCCCAGTCTCTTAGACTGACATTGCTTCTTCTGTTCCTTTTTCTTCTCAAAAAGACATAACCTCTAAAAACCTCAAAAATATGATGCTGACTATGATCCAAAGATATTTATGACAGCATATACAGAAACCTTTGCAACCCGTTAGAGGGCTTGCCTTCTCTTTTCCTTTCACAAACAATATGCACATCTCACCTTGCAGGTCTTGCTGATCACATTTGCGTGGAAAAAGCATTACATGCATGTTTTAATTTTGCTTTATCTTTGGTACTGCATCAACAGTGTTTTTATTCAGGCATCTAGAAATGGCTATTCAGGTGTAAGAGGTTTCCTGAGTTTTTTCCTTCTCCCTTAAGCAGTTCTCTGTTTTTGCCAAGCAGCAGCATTATTGTTTCTAGCCTGATAATTTCTAAAGAAAGATAAACCTGCAATATATACCGCCTGTACAGCTTCACCAAATGCAATGGTGTCCCGAGGCAGAAAACATGGCCAGCGTTTCTCACGCCCTCCCACTTTGAGAAACACCGCAGTGGGGAGCGATCAAGTGCTGACAGACAATCCGTGTTGCAATAGCAAGAGATCAAGCCATGGAAGCATTTCCCAAGGGGCAGTCACGTGTTTCCTCTTATATTAAGACAGGCTCAACTGCTGCGAGGTGGGCTGTTACCTCACGGAGGATCTGACACCATGGGAGTAAATGGCTCTAAAAGGGGTGCCGATCCCACTCGGGCTCTCCGCTAGCAGCCATGCAGAAAGGCAGGACAGTTTTCCTGCCACAAGGACCCAGCAGACCTTGTCCAGAGGGGCCGTGAAAGGAAGCTGTAAAGGTAAACACGGGGAAGTGGGTTGCAGCCGGAGGGCTGCGGGGGGCTGAGCTGCAGCCTTGCTGCAACCCTTGCAGATGGCCATGCCGCCAGCTGGCCCGAGCTCCTGCTTCAGCCACGCAAGCCCAGCCTGGCTTTCCACTTTTAAGAGCAAACAGCTGGGGAAAGGCCACATCTTAAACAATCAGAGCTCCTCCGCTCAGTAAATGTGAGGCATAAATCTGAGGGCTTACATCGACATCAGCACAGCTGACCCAGTGCGAGGCTGCTATCATAAGATCTGTGCTTTTAGTGCAAATAAAGTACCGTGTCAGGGGGAGGAATCAGTTAAGCCCCCTGCTATTAGCTCTGTTGTCATTGTAAGCACTTCTCCAGGTTGTGCTGCTGGAAGCAGCTATTTCAATTCATCCACAAATTTTTCTAGAGCAGATATGGCCAGATTCTCCACTCGACAGAATGTAAACCAGCAAAGCAGATGCACAGAGTGGCCAGAACATAGGACATGCACACAAACTCTCATTGATGGCTGTATTGAACTGGGGGTTTGGAGAGCACTGGTGTGCTGGACGTTGTGCAAATAGCACAAAGAAATTATGTTCACAATATAAAGCAAGAAACAAAATTACAAATGGATAACTTCTATCTTCACGTGTGACCAGTGCTCCTATTTAAGCCTCCAGATTAGAGCAATCCAAGCCCGAACTATTGCACTGGAGTTACACTAGCACTGGCCTTGCCCAGGAAGGCTGCTGGGATTCCTGGGACTGTGTTTTCTGGTCTAGTAAGCTAATCCACAGCCATCTTCCTCCTTGGTTAGTGGCTGTCCTGCACATGTGGAAGGAATCATGGACAGCTGGAAAGCCCTCACCCTGCAGCGAGCAGCTACCGGAACCACATTGGTCGCAGCCTGCAATGGCCCCATAGCCTGAGCCTGGCCTGCAGTGATTCCTGTTTCTAAAGACAAAAGCAGACAACAGCAAACTCTGGGTCGTGTACAGCTCATGCAATAAGCTCTCAAGCTGATAGCACAACATTGGAATTAGAGAGATCTTTTGTTTTGTTTGCCTTCCTTGTATTTACAGCTGCAAACATCAAAGGCTGACTCACGCACAGACCCACAAGCACATTTAAGTACCGTGATATGCTAGAACAGCTGCTGACTGATTAGGAGAACCATCCTTCAGGGCCATTGTCATTAACAACTCTGTAATTTATATTGATGGCAATGCAGGGAAACAAAAACGACTGTTGTTCAGGCCCTAGCAGTCCTCAGCTGGACAGCTTGTCTTTTTCCATGAGTTGTGTGTAGCCCCCTCCAGTTTAGGAAAGGACAGAAAAATGGAAGAGGAGAGCTGGAAAGCAGCTCTCTGGGTGGGAGTACATCCCCCACCGCCATTGGTAGATTATGGCCTACAGTAATTCATATTTGATGGACTTAGTAATTAATTTAGTAGTCAATGAACAAATGCGTGTTGCAATGGTTTGGCCAACTCCTGTAGGCTTTAGGTTGGACCATTTCTTTAATGGATCAAACAGTTCATTTTCTGCTGCTTGATAAATGGTTTGTGCACAGCCCCCCTAGAAGTCCACCTGAGAGAATATCTCTGTAGGCACTTAGTACATGGCCCAGTTTATACAGATGAGACAAAGTGGGGGCGTTCCCTCCTGCCACCTTCCCATTCTACAGATGAAGATGATGTCTCTTGCACGGTCAGGTGCTTCCTCTCTGCTCTGCTGGCTGCAGGTAGGCTCAGCACACCTGCCCTGTCCTCAGGGAGAGCTGAGCTAAGGATATCACCAAGGCAGACCTGGTTTGAGCACCCGTGGTCCCACCTGTGCCTCAACCATCCAGATTACATGGGCAAATGCTTGGGTTTGCCTCAGAGCGCCAGCACTACTCAGGCTCTTTTTTAGCAGGCGTTAGAAGCTTGAGCTAACCTTTTGCTTGCTTTTAAGTAATGTGGGTGGCAGTTGAATCGGGATTTGGTCTGAGACATTCGTGTGTAGCAGTATGTGAGCTGACGTGCCTGATGTCACTCAAGAAGGTTGTGACAGATTTGGGAATTGACACCAAACGGCCTGAGCACCTTCACCACAGTGTGTGATTCTGCATGCAGTGCCATAGCTACAGACCGTGACTTCTCACCAGGGGACTAATTCCCTGCAGGGATTGTACCAAACACTCTCAGAGGGTTTCCCTTGAAGAATTGCTTTCTGATCTTCATCCTTACCTTCCCTTTATTCAGTCTTAACTTTTTGCTTTTGTTTCACTGTAAGTCATCTTTTCCCATATAGGTATTTATAGCCTCTAATACTCTAGACTCCTCTATTTCCAGGCAGTGATGAGCTCCTCCTCACAAGTATATTTTGTCTCCTCTTTGTCTGCAGCTTTTGATGCTGTGCTGCTTAACCACCATGGGATTAAAATAACCAGAATAGCACTAGCATTTTTAATCAGAGAGACAACTCTGGGAACAGCTTCAGATGTCCTATGATTCACATACAGATTTTGAACAACAACTTCAGACTCCTTCCCAGGCTTCTGAAACAAAAGAAGCTGCAGCTCATCCTCCACCTTACTATAACTTACACCTGCTTCTCAGTTTGGAGTGGACAAAGGTGAGATGCCCTACCTATAGGTAAAACAGATGTAAGTAGGTCTGTGGGAGTAAAACTGAGTCAATGGATATAGCTCTAATTTTAGATATGAAGCAGTCAACACATGAGATGATATATGTCCTTCCTACTCCACAGTCATTTTCTTTCCAGATTTCTCTCTATTTATAACCTATCTGAAAATCTTCTCTACCCCAAGGCAGAGGAGACTGCTTTGGTAAAAAAGATGTACATTCCTTTAACCTGACATTTCCCTCCCTTCTCACTTACCTAAGCACAGAGGCAATTTGTTGGGGTTTGGTTTTTTTTCATATATATGTGCTAAAACACAACCCTGTCAGACTGCTTAGTTGTTGTGCATAGTTACAATGAATTTTAATTTCTGTCCAGGGCTTGTTGTTCTTAAGTTCTTTGATTTCCAGTTAAACTCCCAGCCTCAAATTTTCACCACATTCCCCCACAACCTCAGCATGGAAGGAGATAGAGTACCTCCAAGCAATTAGTCACTGGAAATAACAACATGATTAAGGATGGAAAAGCTTGTTAAAATGGAGGGATGAGTTCGCTGCTTCCATGCGGAGCCTATTCAGCAAAGTCAATGCCAGTGCATGTTATATCTTGCTGTCTGTGCTTCAAAGGTAGGAACGCTGGGTCATAGCTAGATACAAAGTTAGAAGTTAGGTTCAGAAAGGGAATGGGAAATAAAAAGAAAAACGTTCACTGAATGTGGGGAGCTGCTTCTTAGCTTTCCTCCTGAGATCTGTAAAGTTAGACCCCGGATTTGATAGTGCAGTAAAAATCTGTTCTCCTGAAATACCCACATTTTTAAAGTTAACAAAAGCCAAAAGGATATCTCAGGCCTGAAGTTGATTTCGAATTGGACAGTAGTTTGGTGTTCAGCATTTTTCTAATACTGAAAGAAAAAAATAGGAATGAGGTAGAAAATGTGGAAGCCTTTCACAAATTATAGCAAGTTATAGAAATAAAGTTGTCTGTTCCGTACGGGAAGAAGCACACTATTATATGACTGACATCATGCCCACAAAATAAATTAGCTGGGCATTAGATCCTTCATTCTGTTCCATGGGAATCCTTTCCCGCTCCTCCTGTTACAGGAATGATTTTCTAGCTACTGATAAAAAGTGCAGCGGATGCAGAGAATTATTCAAACGCCATTTTATCATGTAACCCACGGTGACAGCGGGCTGCGCTCTGACAAGAAGCAGCAGGACCAGCTTGCAGTCCACAAATATGTAACATTTCAGAAGGAAGAATGAAAAATTGAACCTACATGAAGCTTTTTCTCAAAACCATGTATTTCTTCTTTATTTTTTCTCTGAGTCTCTTTCTGGAGAACTGTAAATTAAAAAACTTCAGGTGCAGCAGCACTTTGGTCTAGCATGTAAAGCTTACTCACTGACTCAGTGGAGCAAATGAACAGCCTATGCTTTTATTTTTTCTGTCTACCTTGTAGGTATGTTCTCTATTGGTTTAAATAATAGCAAGTGCACTGTGTTTCTACTCTTGCATTGAAATCATAAATATTTTTTTAGATAGGAATTCTATTATAATATATAGCAATAATTACTATTATTATCAGTTATTTTTTGATGACTGCCAATTGGCCCATCTGTCAGCAGTACAGATAGATTTTTTTGTTTCATTTGAAATAAATGTTTCACAACTCTCAGAAGAGCAGAATCTTTCAGAATACACCGAGATTTTGCAAAAAACCAAAACTGAATTACTGTGGGAAAGGACTAATAGAGAATATCTGCTGAAGTAAAAGAGAAAACAACAAAAAACATTGCTTATATAAAAAACTTAATTTCTTTCATTACTAGGAGAACGTTAGCAGTGTTTTAAATGCTGTGGATTTCATAATTAGTGGTGTTCATAAATGCAGCAATATTCACTTTGTACAAAAACCTGAACTTAGGCAGTGATGAGATGCTGAAAACGTTTCAAGAAAGAATGAGATCAGTAGAGTCAAAACCAAAATGCATTTGGATGAATGGTATTACTCTATGATGTGAAGCTTGAATGTCAGTGGAGAGCTCCCGTTATTGCAACTGTTCACTAACATGTTCACTTCATTAACTCCATTGAATACCCAGAAATCATACTGCCGTATGAGAATTGCTTGACTTAAATATTACACCTATCAATTTTACAAGTTAAAAATGAAACTTCTTATGTTTTCACACCAGGGTTTGTGCCAGGGAGCAGCAATGGCTGGATGCTGCCACAAAGGAAGGCGAGTGGGAGCCAGGGGTGACAGCAGGGCAAGGGGTGGAGGGACCTCACCGAGCAGAAGGCAGGATGCTGAGCGGACAGTGTGGGTCCGGGTCTGGCCCAGAGGCATTGGTCAGGGTCAGTCTCAGTCCCGTGATCACCGGGCAGTCCGCAGGGAGAAGGCAGGTCTGAGGTCAAGCCGGGAAGCCGAGCCAACACTGAATGCTCTCAGGCTGGGCTACCACATATATGCCACAGACTGTTCAACACTAAGCCACTTAAAAACATCTTATCCATTATTTTTAGGATTATATTAGTTTATATTATGTTTATTATTTCAAAGTAGATTAAATTCTTAACTAAATAACCCCTCAATTGCAAAAAAGGAGAGTCAGCACCGTTCCTTGAGAGCTGTGACTGTGCTTCCTATTGTGTATTAGACAAGAACCACACGCACCTCTTGGATATTCATATGCATCACAGACATGGCATGAAAGAAAAGAGAAATCCCAGATTCCTTGAGAGTCCAGTGTGAGGATGTTTGCCCGGGCTGTAGGAAATCCAGGGTTAATATTCTGCTGTGCCATTCTCCCACTTATCACAGCTAAATGCCTTAACTCAGAACATCATGAGTGCTCTGGGAGACATCAGCCAACTTTAGAAACCTTCTGTCCTGAGAATGCTTCCCCAAAACAAGATTATCCAAACTTGCACAGTTTCAGGTAGGGTTGGCTTTTGCAGATATTTTCACTTTTAACAAATCAGGGGTGTTTTGAGGGGGAGCAGGAGTTGCTTTTTAAGAAATCTAATAACTCAAGAGATAAAATTCTGAAGCAGCTCTAATTCCTATGCAGCATAACTCCCAGCCTAAATGGGCAAGACAGATGAAGAATAGTAGAAAGAAATAATTATTCCTTGACAGGAGGGAAACAGAGAGGTAAAGTGACTTGCCCAGTCATCTTTTGGGTAACCATCTAGTTAACACCTTGCTCAGAAGACTATTTAAGCTTTTTAAAATGCATTCCTCTTACTTTCTGTCCCATATAATAAACGCTAGACAGCTGCTTGCATTCTCATAAGCATGAATCTTTAATTCTTCTTCTGTCATCTGTTTTAAACAGCAGAGTATGATTTTGCTGTGATAAAGTTCTGGAATCATAATATATAAATCTGTTTGTTATTTGTAAATGTCAGTACATACGGTACTTGGGCATTTGATTACTGACTGCCTCAAGCATATAAACTAGCATATTAAAACCTTAGCATTCTTGTCAGAATTAACTCATCTTAATGCTTCTGAAAATGTCTCCCATGCAGAAGTAATTTCTTTCAAGGTTTTTTAAATATTCTTTCATTTAAGCTACTCCACTTGTCCTTGTAAATGGCAGAATTTGTTTCAAAAAGACCCAGCTGACAACAAACTCACAGGGTCACGTGCTCAAAGTATTTAACTTCGTTAACTTTGAGGGACAAATATGAAACAAGCAGAAGTCTAAAAGTCTTCAAAGAAATCCCAAAGTCATATACCAGCATTGCATGCAACTCCCACATCTGGGAATATAAATAGGTATTCAGGCTAAAGCTGTGAAGTAAAAATCTCCCTCCTTCCCACCTGACAAAATTTCAAATATTCACAAAAACATAACAAATATCATCTAGTCTCTGCTGGCAAAAGAACTGCTCTCTCCTTAGTTATCCATCTCTTGCTCATCCTGTCATTTGATGGAGTCCCCTCTCATCCTTCTTACTCAGATTCTTCTTGGCAGAATTCACCTTTGCCTTCTTGCTGCTATCACTGAATGGCTTCTCTAGCAAAACTCTTTTTGGTTCAGTACAGACAAAAAATAAACGTCACCTTCAGCTCCATAAGCTGGCAATTTAAAGTAACCTCCATGTACCTTTTTTTTACTTTCTGTATATTCAAAAATTGGCACTTCAAGCACCCTGCACTGCCACAAAGAGAGGCAGAGCGGTGCAAGCTTCAGTGCCTCCATTTCACAGAGGTACAAACACAAACGGACAGCTAAAGCACCTTCCCTATTAAGACCTGCTCTACTCCATGTGTTCCAGTCTGTTCTCTCCTTACACTGCTTGAAGACACACATTATAAAGTTACATAGTGCAATATAAAACCATTAAAAGTATAAAACACAGGTATGTGCTATATTTTTAAACAGAAGGCTTGATTTCTCTTTTTCTTGTCTAATCAGGACTACTTTTTGCATATTAGAGTTCAATCCTATTTTTCTCAAAGCTAATTCAGCAGTAGGAGGATTAAGCACTAACTAATGAAGGTGAAAACATATTTTGAACCTAAATGATGTAGTATGTCCAGTAAAACAATCACTTTTTGATGAATGTAAAAGAATTTATTCAATAAACTGTATTACAAAGCTGAAAAAAAACCCAATAACTTCCAGGAAGTTACTCATTGTTTTATTTTGTGGTTTGGGTTTTCTCTTGTTCCTGAATTTTAAGTTTGAGCAATAGCAAGGCATCCCCTTTGTCCATCTAATTTATAACTGACAGCATGACAGACCTCCAGAGAAGGCTGCCTACTGAACATTCTCTTGGATTTTAAGTTTTTTTTTTTTTTTTCCCAAATGAAAGCAAGGGATAGCTAACGATATAACATAGTTTTAACCAGTTTTCTAAAATTCTGCAATCTGCAGAAGCCTCACTGGATCCCAGAAGACAATAGTAACAGTCCCTTGTATTCACTTTCAATTAAATGAAAAAGCCATAGGAATCCTACTATTCTGCCATGGGATAGTGGAAGGCTTCCATGGTCAGTGCAGTACGTAATTAGTGAAAAACATTACTTTGGAGTACATTGTCAGCACGCTGCAGGGGGAATTAGATGTTCACAGCTGCCAGTATGCCTAATTTCTCACATGCTGTATGGAAAGTTTACTCCACTGCGGCTTGAGGCTGAACAATGAACAGGAGTGAATTTACATGTGCATATTTTTATTCTGTTTTTCTGATGAAATTAAAAGTAGAAATTGCAGCGCGATGCAATATTAACAGACACATCCATGTATATGTTCAACTGGCTTATCAAATTGTATAATCTCTTTGAAAACAAACCACAGTAAGTGTTAAAGCAATAGCTAAGGATTCAAGAGATACAGTCATACTTGTCTATCCAGCGATTCACTAGATTTTCCACAGGAGTCTGAGGAATTAAAAAGCTATTGCAGATGGGTTTGATTCTTGCCACTTTGTATGCCTCAGTTCTGCTTCAATAAAATGAATATAAAGTGACATCCTTGGTCTCCAGGGCCTACTGAGCATTGCAGTATCTCCACGGCTGCGATGGTATCTTCCTACGTAGAGAGAGAGAAAACATTTCATCCCTCGCAAAGAGACCTCTGCACACTCCCGCATTAAACTTTTGTAATATCTCCCTTCCTTGGTTGTCATAGCAAAGGGCAGAAGTTCAGTCTGGACAAACTGGACCTCAGTAGAAGGAGGGGGTGGGAAGCTGAGGTGTGAATCACAGGTGGCTGTTCTGAAAATTAATACTGAAGCATTGCAAAGTCAGCTTGTAAAACCAGTGATATTTCACTGTTCCCTCATAGAGGCAATGCATGCATGGTAAGGCCAAGCTTTGCTTACGCCCTTGACATAAGGCACTGTTGCACGCGTCCAAACAAAGTGTATAAATTACACAAAGGTTTCAGAAATTAAGAAAACTACCTCCAACTTACTGCCTGCACTCCCGAGGAACATAGCACAGAGAACCACGTACTATGTAGCCGGCTGTGTGCTAACTTCCCTGCACAGAAAAGCCGTAACTAGCACTTCTAAAGGAAGTGCAGCAAGGACAAGCACTAAACACCCACAGAGACTTGGATTCGGTCCTAGTCCATGGACAGGTTTTTTTGCACCTAAAAGGAATACTGAATCCCTGTATAAGAAAAGGACTAGGACTGAGTTTCTATAACCTAGATGCATTTGGTAATGCAAAATTGGCTGACTGGACCCAGCAGACAGTCTTGCTCCATTTGTAAGGATGTACTGATTATTTTGCTTCCCTTTCTTCTTTCTGAAGCTAGGACAGCCCTAGGAAAGACCCCTGCTGGGATGAAAAAATCACCGAAACTTTTTTCTCTGAAATTGAGAAAGATTTAAAAAAAAAAAGTTCTCAAGTACTTTGCTTGTCTGAAAACTAAATAAATATGATTGAAAGCAAAGAAACATGTACTTTTGCACTTAATTACTATTTGTACAATACCCATTTATGAGACATTTGTCATTAGGAAATTAAATTAATTGTTCAACCTCACCAGTGAAATTCTACACTTGTGCATCCTGTGATTATAGCAATTTCAAATTAATGACATACCGATTCCTGGTTATTAACAATTTAACAGTTATGTGATTAGCATTTTCAATTAATCATGAAGCTGATTAAGGCAGCAGCACTCTCCACTGTGCATGTGCTGTATCTACAAGCTTGAGTAATCACCTGCAACACTTAAGGAGGAGTTACAGGTTAAGGAATTAGCCTCTGGGCCACTTGCCTCATGTTGGTGATTTAAACCATATACTAGACTTTTTAGTGAGGACTTTTTAAAATTGCCACAGACTTGTAATATATGCATCCCTAGTTATTACCGGTTGATGCACATTAAGCAGAAGAAAAGCTACAGACACAGCAATTAAAAGAAAGGACTCATAATATGAATATCACTGCTTAGCCGAAATTTTAAATCCCTTAAAATCCAAATAGCCTCAGGGGGCTGGATCTAGTCTGTTTGTTGTATTATGGAAAGCCTACAGTATCATCTTTTTCATGTTATGTATTCTTTGTTAGTTCATTAAGGGATAACATACACTGTGCCTCCAACAATAAATCTGGGGAATTAATCCTTACTTCCTACGAGCTTGAATGATGGTAACTTCTCTTCAAACATCACAGACAGTAAAATTCCCAAGGGTGAATATGTCTTGTTTCACTATTGAGGACTTCAATACTTCTAGGACTTCACAAATCTGCAATCCCTAATGTACGTACTATCAATTTATATATTTTCTTACTACTCTCATACCATATCAAAGCAAAGGTTTTTGTGACAGGTATGCCATGAACTTCCACTGGGCTATGGAAAGTCAATTTGATTATGTCAATCAGACATTTTTACGGACAGCCAAAATCAGGCAAAGAAACACTAGCTCTGCTTCCTACACTAGGCAGAGACTGATGACTAGAGCATATGCTGCATTGAAAACACCCTGTAGGACTTTCAGAGAGGAGCTCATTAGAGGCTAGATACTTATTTTAGACTTCATCAGTGATCTTTCTGTGTTTATGTCAGACTTTACTTACCCATTATTTGCACTAGTGGAGCCAGTACAGGTGAGGTCCATTCACACGAAATGACCATTTCAACATAAATACTGGGAATATTCACAGAGATATTGATCTTTGATTTAGCCCTGCCCCCATGTGGTCTCTTATGTAGTTTTCTTTTATTAAAAGTACTGCTACCAAATACTTAGTAAAGTCAAGATATTTCTTGCCAACTTCTATTCCTATTTTCAGTTTTCCCCATCCATTTGTTCTACAGTTTCAACTTGGTCTACCTACCACCTTCACTCCTTCCCATTTCTCATTCTGTTTTAAGTCTTTCTAACTATGACTGGCAATTTCTAAGTAGATCTACACAAATCTTCCCATGATTTGTCTATGATGTATGATTGAGTCACTGCATTTTAATAAGACTCAGGTTTGGATGAGTAGTGTTATCTGAGATAACACTACAATTCAGAGGAAATGTAGCACAGTCATAACACTGGACTGGAGTGAGAAGTGGGACAAATTCTCAGGTTTTGTTTCTGTGGATGAGCTCTGCCTTCAGGAATCTCTTTCCTCCCCCGCATATGATCAGTATAAAGTAGAGCAACAGTAATGCCACTAGCCTAGGAAATTCTGAAAAATACTGGCCTGTAAAATTGAAAGTCTCCCACTTCATACATTCTGTTGTCCTGATCTGCAGATTTTCACCAAAATTCAAATGGTGTTTGAAGTCATAGCATGAAACAGATGGGCACACTGTCCTGCATCAAGGCACTGTCTCTCCTTGCACTCAGAGATCCTGCCAGACGTAGGTCTTTGATACTCAGTAGAAAGATTCTGCTCTCCGTCCTCTGCTCCAGCTGCTTCACACTGCTCTATCTCCAGTGGGCTCTTACAGTCAAGGATCCATGGCTATGCTTCTCTTCAGGGTCCATTTCTTCAGGACCATGAAAACTTCATGGTGGCCTGAAACAAGCAAAGCAGAAACTTTTCCCATATGAAATATATTCCTTTTCCCTTAAAGAAGTAGGCTATGTAATGCCCCTATGTAACCCTAGTATCAGTCAGAAATAGTTATAAATAAGTACTTATGACTACAGATGCTGATTTCTGATGATAAACTACTTAATCATGAGCTAATGGCTCTCTTACAGACAGTTATTCCAGTGCCAGTCTGCTGGCCTAAGTTGCCCTATATGCCCTTGTGTTAATTACTTTGACTAAATACAGGAGCAACTTATTAAATTTACTGATTGCACTGTCCATAAACCAATATTTTTCTAATTCTTCTACATCAATAACCAGACTACTGCTCTCCTTAGCACTAATAATTTTTCGTTGGCTTATATTGCCTTTGCTCAAATGCAGTGAAATTTCCCTTTGTTTACAGGGCCAACACAGCACACTAAGATTCAGTGATTAAGTTGTGCACATGTTTTTTTATAGCCCTCTCCAAGGGGCAATTTTTCTTCCAACTCCAAGGTTTTAACATTTGGCAATCAGGAAAACAGACAAATATTAGATACCTTTGATATTTAGATATATGGGACCATCAAAATATCTACCTTACTCCATTTACATCTTCTTCCAATGCCACTAAACCATTCTTACAATTTGCAGAGATACTGTAACAGTTCAGGCATGATTAACAGTGCCATTTTCAATGTCTTTCAAGAACAAGTTAATGTCGTTATCATCATTGGGTATCAGTACCCCCCTTGATCTGTCAATTACGAAAGGAAGAACACTAGTGAAGAAGTCAGACATGTCCTCAGCATTACTAATTTTAATGCCAGTATATTTATTAGTCTGCATATCAGGAAATAAATTCTTTCCGTCTGCTTCTTTTATATTATATTTTCCATCCTCTCCCATCACTAACTAATTTCTAAAATTCCTGCTTATTCTTTTCAATTTACCACAGGTTATTGCATTTTGGTCTTCCAAGACCATAAATTTAAATATCCTCTTTGATTAGTGCATCTTGAAGCAGACTATAAATGTCACCCTTCTGCCAGGTGCATTAAACTTTGGTCTCTCAGGTCCAGAGTTGGTGACTACCTTTCTCCACTTTTAATTAGTGCAATTACTTATCTCTGTGCTTCACCAGTTACTGCTGGTAGAATCCAGAGAAGGGAGTGATACCGTATTGCTTCTATTACTACAAGGTAACAAAGGCAAGGTTTCACATTTATTTGAGAGACAATCTGAAATGGAACAGAACTCTAATTTCTGGCGTCTCTAACGCATTATCCTCCCTACGTGTAATTCCCTTTAGCTCTTAAGATAGTCATCTTGAGTAAGAGTCTGTGTGGTAGCACAGCATAGACTGCTCAGTACAGGAGGATTAAGGGGTCATTAAACACCTTGGTACCCAGTTCTGGAGGGAACACAGCTTAATTAGGATAAGGACCCAAGGCTTTCTAAGGTACAGTAACTTCCCCAGACTGTTTTATAGCAGTATTGCCTAGAATTTCAGCAGAGCTCCAGTCCTCTCTCTAACACCCTTTGCAGTTAATTCCCCCCATGCAGCATGCCACATACTTTGCAAAGGAGCTTTCAGAAGGCAGCACCTGATTGTGCCTAAGCTTGGAGAATGTTTCCATGGCCAAATGAGAGGTTCTTAAGAGTCATTTACCTTTATTTGGAGGAAGGAATGTAAAGAAGAGGCAGAAAACGAGGATTTCAGACCTTTCTCTGTATGATAAAAATCGCAATACATTTTAAAAAGTTGTAAGGTTATTTATATTGAAAATATTTATACCGTATTCCAAACATGGGAGCCATTGTAGAAGAGTAAAACCAAAAAGCAATTTACTACATTGCAGTTTTGTCACTGAGCTGCTCTTTTAGCAGGCACTGGAAAATGGTAGCTACCCTGTATCTTCATGCAGCACAGAGTTTTGTGAGTCCATGGTGTTCTGGAAGTAAGCCAGGCAATAAAATAATGAGGGATTTGGACATGAGTCAGAAATAAATTATCAAGGAAAGGAAAGGAAAGGAAAGGAAGGAAGGAAGGTAGGAAGGCAGGAAGGAAGGAAGGTAGGAAGGCAGGAAGGAAGGAAGGTAGGAAGGCAGGAAGGAAGGAAGGTAGGAAGGCAGGAAGGAAGGAAGGAAGGAGGGAGGGGGGGTGGGAAGGAAGCAAGGAAGGAAGGAAGGTAGGAAGGCAGGAAGGAAGGAAGGAAAGGAAGGAAGGAAGGTAGGAAGGCAGGAAGGAAGGAAGGAGAAAGAAAGAAAGAAGAAAGAAGAAAGAAGAAAGAAGAAAGAAAGGAAGGAAGGAAGGAAAGAAAGGAAGGAAGGAAGGAGAAAGAAAGAAAGGAAGGAAGGAAGGTAGGAAGGCAGGAAGGAAGGAAGGAGAAAGAAAGAAAGAGAGAAAGAAAGGAAGGAAGGAAGGTAGGAAGGCAGGAAGGAAGGAAGGAAAGGAAGGAAGGAAGGAGGGAGGGGGGGTGGGAAGGAAGCAAGGAAGGAAGGAAGGAGAAAGAAAGAAAGGAAGGAAGGAAGGTAGGAAGGCAGGAAGGAAGGAAGGAAAGGAAGGAAGGAAGGTAGGAAGGCAGGAAGGAAGGAAGGTAGGAAGGCAGGAAGGAAGGAAGGTAGGAAGGCAGGAAGGAAGGAAGGAGGGAGGGGGGGTGGGAAGGAAGCAAGGAAGGAAGGAAGGAGAAAGAAAAAAAAAGAAAGAAAGAGAGAAAGAGAGAAAGAGAGAAAGAAAGAGAGAAAGAGAGAAAGAGAGAAAGAGAGAAAGAGAGAAAGAGAGAAAGAAAGGAAGGAAGGAAGGAAAGGAAGGAAGGAAGGTAGGAAGGCAGGAAGGAAGGAAGGAAGGTAGGAAGGCAGGAAGGAAGGAAGGTAGGAAGGCAGGAAGGAAGGAAGGAAGGAAAGAAAGGAAGGAAGGAAGGTAGGAAGGCAGGAAGGAAGGAAGGAGGGAGGGGGGGTGGGAAGGAAGCAAGGAAGGAAGGAAGGAGGGAGGGGGGGTGGGAAGGAAGCAAGGAAGGAAGGAAGGAAAGGAAGGAAGGAAGGAAAGGAAGGAAGGAAGGTAGGAAGGCAGGAAGGAAGGAAGGTAGGAAGGCAGGAAGGAAGGAAGGAGGGAGGGGGGGTGGGAAGGAAGCAAGGAAGGAAGGAAGGAAGGAAGGAGGGAGGGGGGGTGGGAAGGAAGCAAGGAAGGAAGGAAGGAGGGAGGGGGGGTGGGAAGGAAGCAAGGAAGGAAGGAAGGAGGGAGGGGGGGTGGGAAGGAAGCAAGGAAGGAAGGAAGGAGAAAGAAAGAAAGGAAGGAAGGAAGGTAGGAAGGCAGGAAGGAAGGAAGGAAAGAAAGAAAGCAAGCAAGCGAAATGGCCTTATTTTCAAAGATTCTGAGCATTCATTCATGCCACTGGAGTGGTTTCTGCTTAGTTTATATGCTATTTCTTTCCTTGTAAAAGAAATAATTTTCCACACTACTGTCTGTCACCTCTCACAGTGTTATGACTACAAGCAGTCAAAACCTTATGATGAAACAGATTTCTGTTGGAAAAGGACGATTAGTAAAGAAAATACGCATGTTTCAAGGTGAAGGCTCAGTTTTTGCAAATTTTATAAAGCTTTTCTTCTGGGAACCTAGGTCAGGCTTTTCAACTTTGGAGCAGATCCAACTTGCAAACATTTATAATGCTTCACCCAAGGAACCAGAAGCCTTATGAATCCCACTGTGAATCAAGAAATTCAGGGTGCTTGGCATGTAGTATGTCTAGCTTCTCTCTCACAAAACCGTGATCTTGAAAATTACAAGCTTTCCACTCCAAGACAGTGATATTAAACAAAATTCCAAAATCTCAGGCCTACCAAAACTCGTATTTGCAATTGTGTAGTCACAAGATCCAATTATTCAGTTGCACTGCTGCTTTTTGGAGAGAGAGGTTTCACCTAAAATGAGAAGAATCACATAGCTTTTGGCTATAATCTCTTGGAGATCACAGGGAACACATTTTCATTTTGCAAAATGAAATTTGCAGGGTATCAGTTATATGCTTTTTTTCCTCATGATTCTGGATTTCAACTCTAGACCAGACATTTAAAAAAAAAAAAAACAACTGTGGAAAGGAAGTTAAGACTCACAGCCAGCTTTAGACAGCAAGATCCTCAAGGACCACTGTTTCTTTAGATTTCTGTAGAGCTCCTTGGGACCTCCTAATTGGATGCATAAAAATAACCATTAATATGTCAGAGAAGAGTTAGAGGACTCCCAAGACACGTGTAGACTGATTTGTAAGGAGCAGAAGACAAAGATTTGTGTCTGTGTATCTATTTTTCCTTTAAAGAGAAATCACCTTTTTAACAATCCACATTCAAAAGAGTAAATGGTGTGTTATGGAAATTATTGATTAATATATATTCCATTCATATTCCTTAAGTAAGCCTTTCCACTCAATTCCACTTCAAGAATGGGGAAAAACTTTTTCTTGATTTAAGCCATGAAGGATTGAGTAATGTTAGGACCATCTATGAGAACAAGCAGAAAAACTGCTACCTCTTCCCCCAGTCTACCTTGCCCGAAAGAACGAAAGGCCCATATCCTAACTTCCCTTCCAGACATTTTCTAAAGCCTGCTCTGCTTTACTTCTGCCAACACCTCCTCAACTATCTGATCAAAAATATTCGCTCAAAAAAAGCAAAGGTTATTGACTTCTAAAACCTTCTCTCTACAAATGGATTGATAAAGCCTTCAATGGCAAAAAATAGCTCATCTCTCATTCTCATCACTGTATTCGCATTTACATCCACTGAGAGCGATCAGAGGAACAGGGACCCTGCTGATCTTGTAAACTTCCCAGGACATGTGCTAGAGGGAATAGTGTGTGTGTGGATGGATACTGGTACATCAGAGATCTCCAAAAACACAACATTAAAAAATTAGCTAACACATAGCCTAAGTAAGAGAAAAGAATGCCTTTTACATAAAGTTTGTCAAAAACCCCTCAGGTTGGATTTCTAAAAGTGGTTTAAAATGTTGTCTGTGGATTTCTTTTTTCCTGCTTCTCAGCAGTCAGCATTGATTGGCTGGGTCTTATACAGCACCGGGCATGCAAACCAGTTACAAAATTGTTGTTAGCACTAGAGAATCACCTGCCGTTAAGCTGCACACTGTGGATGCAAATTTAGCATGCTCATAAATGGAAAGCTTGAGAGGAGTACAGAATGTCGCTACAACTACGGCTCAGAATATTAATCAGTTTGAAATATATTTAGACTGGATGAGCTGGGATTAATAACGTCGCAGAGACAATAGAACTTTCTTCTTTAGATAATTGATCCAGGTTTTACTCTGTTACTGTTTTATAGCTGTGCGGTGGCCCATCTGAAACAAATGGGAGGTTCTGAAGTTTCCTAACGAACAGCTTTGCCCACATTTCAAGATCTCTCGTCTCAAGCGGTATTTGTGGTCCCAGATGAAAGGTGAAAGCCTGAGTGGGCAAAAGTAGTCCAGGGTGGATTTTCAAAGGCTGGCTCAGGGCATTGGCTCAGACTCAGAAAGCCCCTTTCTTCCCCCTACCCACATCAGGGCTGGAGAGCTCCTCACCGGCTTACCCACGGTTGCTCTTCCTCACCACCCCAGCACTGCCAAATTCTCAACTGAACATCAACGTGGCTCCAGCAGGAAAGGCTGAGAGGAAGGGTACCTTCAGAGTCCAGCAGTTACAGTGCTCTCCTGGGAAAAGGAGATACAGACATAAACCATTTCTTTGCATGCAAAGGGCGATCTGCTAAGCCAGGTTTCCTGATATGTGAAGCCCATGCATGAGGTCATAGGGCTCATGCCCTCTCCTCTTCTTCCTCCACTGGAAAGTGAGGTCACATACTAAGAGGATGTCTAAGGTACTGGGCGGTACAAAACACAATGGGGTGCTACAGTTGTGCTAACACCTATGAATCAATCTGAACTACAGCATTCTTGTCTCAAAAGGTTGAAATCCAGCTCCACCATCTTCTCCCATATTTTAGCTACATGCTTCTCAAACATTCTGGCTCTGTCTAACATTTGTCTTATCCCACAGAAAGCCAGTACAACTCATTAAACATGAATGCTATTCAGTAAGACAGAAAGTAGAGTCTTTTTTTTTTTCCCCTGAGTTTGATTTCTGTGGGTTTAGCAAGCAAAACGGTCTCAATAATAGAACCAGAAGATCACCAGAGATGGCAGAAGGGAAGCAGAGGAAGATACATTTTGGACAAAGAGGGTAGCTTAGCAGTCTCATGAAACCTTCCCCCAAATCCTTTTTTAAGTCTGAGTCCAAGACTAAAGACACCCCACTTCTCAGTGTCCATCTAGGGTTAGGCAGCTCTCTAAGCACCATGCTCATACTCTATGGTCCCCCCCTCATGTCCTTAACTCAGCATTCCTGAGTCTCCTGCAGGCACTAGGCTACTCATTTTAACAGTAGCTTTGCCATACCCAAGACTCAGATCTCTACAGGCATTTACATGGATGCCTCCCACTGTTTTCAATTAAGAAGTCAGGAGCTTAAATACCTCTGAAAATTTGATCCTGTAAGTCCTCTTTTTGTAGCCTCAGTCCTTCAGGTTTTAGTTCCTATGCCAGGAACTGTCATTTTTAGTTACAAAACGCTTACATTCAGACCTTACTGATGGCACAAATACAAGATTTCAATTTCTGAGGAATGATTTTGAAATATGAGATAAATATGCCACAGCTCCTAGGCAGCGTGGTTTCCAACTTATTTTACTGCTGACTATCAGCTTAAAATAAGATTTTATACAACCCAACCTAAAAATGGAAGTTTATCATAGAACTGCTGATAGACTCCTTGTAATACGTTATATGCTAATGCTTTTAAAAATCCTTACCTGCAATCTAATTTAAAAAAAAAGAAACAGAGAAGAATGAAACATGACCACTAATAAAGTCTTCTCACTGTGAAAAAATCTTAGGGTATTTCCAGGTATATACATTACCCAACGGTAATTCACCTTTCAGTTGCTAGTAAAAAAACCCGTTATCTTCATAAAAAAAATTGCCTCAAGGAACTTGACAAAAGTTGAACTCTTCCATTATGAGATTCTAATGAGCTACCCAGTGAAGATGAGGGAATTACATGAGGATTTTTTTTTTTTCTGTTTTACAACTACTGTTGTATCACAATGGACTAAATACATCTCTACGAATACATCTGTTGTTCTTCATGGTTTTGCAGTAGGGCTAAACTCGACCTAACACTTTTTGTTGCAATTCTATATTGCTAGTTACAAAAACACCTTTGTACTTTCCTCTCAACGGCAGAAAACTTCGTTACTCCAAACACTGAAAGTCAACCAAGTGGATGCATCTTCCAGATAACGTGTTTTGCTTGTGTTGGCAAAACAACCTCAATGCAGTTTTTCTTTCTTCATGAAAAATTTCAACAAAAAGCACAGCTTTGTCTTAACTTTGCATACAGTTACAACACTTCAGCCTTTTGTCCCAGAAATCAAAAGGGATCTGCTTCTTACCTCCTCCCACCTCTGTCATCCCAAACTGTCAGCATATTTTGTTGGTTTGCTCTCTGAGGCTGGACATCATTGGTAGCTTCAGCACACTTGGATGCATGGATCAGAGATGGCATGAAGAATCCTCATTCTTCCATGTTTTGGCCAATGTGTTTTGTTTTGTTATCAGGATTATGATCATACAGATTTGGGTTCAGAAAAAAAATTTCCTTAACATGGACTGACAAGGATCTCAGGATTGAGACGGCGGGGGAGGCAAGAAAGACAGAAGGAAAATTCTATCCAGCACAGGGGTTGAAACCCATCACATTTATTCCCTTCCTACTGCAGGAATAGAAGACTAGGGCTCCCTGCTCTCTGCCAGATAAGCCAGTAAAATATTTCACCCCAGCTAAAGTCTTTGGGCTTAGGGTAGAGGTCAAGTAGCAGCCTGAGAAACAGGAGAAATCGGATTTGAAGCAATAATGGGTTCTTTGAGTTTCTGTGACAGCTGGGCTTGAATCATACAACCTTAACTTTATCAATCATATAACCTTAACTTTATCAGATGCCACCAAGCACAAGACTCGTTAACTGTGCTGTCAATGTTACTGTGTTGCATTTGACTCAGAAGCATCTAAAAGCTCTGTTAATGTCCTTTTTTTCTGGAACAAAACTAAAATCTTCCTGTAATGAAGCATAAGTAGTACTGAACATCTCTGACTAGAGAATTATTTTCCTCTTTATTCATGCCTTTTGATAAAGCTTATTTCTCTTAGCTATATTTACTAAGTTTATTAAAATAATCAGGCTACTGAGAATGGAAATGAGCAACAATGAAAATCCTTGGTTTAAAAGAATTTTTATGCAGATATACAGTATTATTCAGCTCTGCAATACTTATACCCTGGAAATACTATTTTCGTTTAAAAAGGTTTTTGTCACATACTGATAAGTTTGTTACATTTACATTATTAAGTATTTTTAAGAAAAAAGTACAGATATAGGTAAAGAGACAGGTATACTGGGATATTTCTGGGTATTGAGAAATATCTGTTTCTGAAAATGGGTATTTTACTTGGTTTTTTGCTAAAGAATTTTTTTTTTGAATGACCAGTTGATATCAGCCAAAGTACTGACTGAATATCATAAGTATGTAAATCAGTAAGCACAGATGTAAAAAAGTGTTGTCATAGATGTTTCAGAGATAATTTGCAATTGAAGAGTCCATGAACACTGGGAGGGCATCTGGCATATGCTGAAATATCAGGAGTAAGACAGAAAATGCATTCTACAAAAATGCCATTTTGAGTAAAAAGAAAAACAAAAAAAATTAAAGATTTCCTCTTCTCTCTACTGTTAGCACGCCTGTTTCACACGAGCTTATCATGACCTAGCACTGCTTCTCGTTCAAGTCTTTCATGTAGTGAGACACTACATCTGTAAAAAAGTTGTTAAGAATGAAATTTGAAGCTGAGTAGACCTCCATGTGTCATTGATATTGATGTCTGTAGTATCTCAAAGGCTAAGGAGATGAAAAGCTCAGCTTTGTTAAACTCATCAGAAAAGTGCACCAGGCTTCACTTCCACAAAGTGTTTAAGCATATACTGAAATGTATTCATGTTAGTGGAACTTAAACTTGTGCTTAAACCTTGCTCAATAGGGATGATGAATTCAACAAGGGTTAGGAGTGGAGGAAGGGCTGCCCATAAGAACTGAACAGATGAAGTCAATTTAATGGTAATTTACCAGTTCTTGCTGTCCCCCAGTAAACTTACACTGAAGTGAAACACAGGCAGTAGATCAACACAGACAATGCCTTTTTTATACCATCTTCTGTCTGGGGGGGGGGGAATCATCAACAGATGCCATTTGTCACCCTCCATTCTACTGCCTAGATCTAGGTTTATAATTTAAATCAGCTTGAAAGGACTGAGAACTGAGGACAGTCTAATCTCAGAAATTTCAGGTAATACTCATGAGCTAGATTTTCTGATGTTGACTTCAAGTCATTATCAATATGTTGGATATTTACTTATGTATGAACTCCTTTGGATACTTATTCTGCACCATGAAGGTCTCCTTACTATAGTATCCTTGGTCTTTCCAGTAGTATGTCAAGTGCTGTCACTAGCATTCCTCTTCTCCAGCTCATTCTCTCCACACCCTCTCCCCAAGAAGGAAGATGGGTGCACGTGGGAATGGGCTGCTGTGGGTATTCCCACTGACTGTAAGACACATAATAACAAACAATTCTTACCTGGCACCTATCACATCCCTCTTAGAAACCAACGGGAATCTCAACACTCATCTCAGTTGCAGTAGGAAATGAAGTAATATTTTATTACATTTAAAAATCAAGGGAGAAGGAGAAAGCAACTTTTCTTTATTCTAAGCTGGTTTTAGACAGCTACAGCTTTTACATACTTTTAATCCCAGATTGTCTCGTCTCCTGCCCTAGCAATTTTTTTAAATAAATAAATAACTTACCACAAAAGTAAAAGAACCCCACATACTAATAACACACATAGTTTGTGAGGAAATTGAATTGCTGTGATCAGTGACAGAGAAAAACAATACACGATATGGTATTTGTTCAGAACAAGCATAAAAGTAAAAGTCAAAACCAAGCAAGAGTAACATTTCTCTTTGAACTCATAGATTGTTTGTTTTAATTAGAAACTAACAGGCAGACGCAGCAGAAGCTGACCACCTCAAAGAGATCAGAAAGGACTTCTTCAGATCTCTTCAGAGAATATTTACAATTGCAAATCAGATCATAGAACAAGCACAAAGGATTAACAGTGGCCTCCTCCAAAGTCAAAACCAAGCAAGAGTAACATTTCTCTTTGAACTCATAGATTGTTTGTTTTAATTAGAAACTAACAGGCAGACGCAGCAGAAGCTGACCACCTCAAAGAGATCAGAAAGGACTTCTTCAGATCTCTTCAGAGAATATTTACAATTGCAAATCAGATCATAGAACAAGCACAAAGGATTAACAGTGGCCTCCTCCAGTCTGAATAAAATCCAGCTCTGTGACAGTATTGAAGCTATTTTAGGTATCCTGATTTAATAACCTCTCTTACAACAAAAGCAACAATAAAGAAGGTTTAGCTACTAATTTTTACTAGGTATCTTAATATATAACTTTCAGGGAAGTTTAGAAATAAGGCAAGTGTTATTTCCTTCATTTTACTGAAGGCTACAGCACAGAGAACAGCAGCACATTGCCCAAGGTCAGGAGGGTCGGCAGCAGAGCTGCAACAGCAGTGCCCAGCTGAGGGTAATATTCATGGTCCCCTAATACAGAAGGCAATCAGAAAACAGAGGCACCACCACCCTCTGAGAACTAGTTTGCCCTGAAGAGCTATTTGCACCTCTGAAAACACTCATGATAAGCTAATCTGGAGGCCATACAGTGAGGAATCACAACCAAATAGCACATTTAAAGTTCTTACCCTGAGCACCTAAGTAAAGAAAACAATAAACCTCTTTCACTGCATCTCCATTTTCCCTTTATACTCATCTACAGATGCACCCTCTTCACCATTCTCCACCTCATTTGGTGTATATGCATTATTCAAAAAAACAATAAAATCCAAGCATGGAAATAATTTTTCATAAACTACATAAAATCAGCCCCTATTTAAGATGACACTATGTTTCCGGTGTTTGGTTTCTCCACTCCCACACACATTACAGATAGCCTAAAATGGCACAGGGACTCTGTTGGGTATGATTTATTGCCTTGATTTATTGAACTGAGCAATGACAGAGCTCCTGCTTGACAAGTTTTCGTTTCTTCATGGCAAGTAATTAGCCTTCATATTGCCAAAGGGCTCTTCAGCTGCCCTGTCAGTGCTGTTCCAACCTAATGAAAATACACCGTCTTATCATAGTAAGACATTTACATAATTCACACACTGCTTTCCAGTAGCCTCTCATTAGCTCCAGCCTGCTTAACTTTGCTGGTTTATTTGCTGCAACAGAACAGAAATATATGACGCTCAAGGAGGAAGGGAATCATTCAGCTGCAATCTTGCCTCGCTGCTGGGTTAAACCAAGGTATTCTGACATCCCCATGCCAATGATTTTAAAGCGACTGTGTGAGGATATATACCCCAGCACATGTTTTTGGCTGTATATTTACTCTTCAGCCTTCACAGAGCTGCATCTTGTCGTTAAGCACAGCCCCAAATAACAGGTAGCGTTATAATCCACACCTCATCACGGTCATCATCTCTCTCCTACTTCTTCCTCCTGACAGGTAGTTTACAGCTATCTGATCCTGATACCGAATTCATCTCCTGCCAAGCTGCCAGAGCTCTAGCCAGGAAACAAAATCTATAACCACATCCCTGCCTGTTCCCTAACTAGCTGGGGAGAGAATAACTGTCAGTGGTTCAACAACCCTGCTAACTCTTTCAGGCTGGGACGAAACCCTGCAGGCGGACAGTCCAGCTGGGATGGAAGAGGAGCTCTGAGGGCATGCTGTCCAAGCCACAGTGCTGCCAGATTTATACAGAGGAAGGTGGTCTGTTAAGTAATCCCATCAAATCCCACAAACAGTGCTTTGTCCGGTGTGGTGTTAACATCCCACTGGAGATTTGCAAACTGTAAAGTGCCTCAACACCTTAGCACATATCATGCACAGACCTACCCAAACTAACTTTAATACAGCCAGTGCAGCTGCCAAGAGCAATTTTGTCTAGCAGCAAGATCTTCAGCAAGGCTGTACAAGACCACCTGCGACCACTGGATAGGAAGATAGTCAGATTCGTGTGCAAGAAAAAGCATACGGTGAGAGTGAACAGACAAGCTGCCACAAAATATACATTCAGCTAGGCTCTCTTAAAAACTTTCTAGAATGATACTAGATCCTTTCAGAATTTTTTTCTATCATTCCAATCCACAGATTAAGATAACAAACCAAAAGATATTTAAGATAACACCAAAACATTTCATCCTTTGCCTTGGCTTTCTCTTGTCCTGTTTTTCCCACCTTGCAATAAATTTTGTTCCTGTTTCTGGGACAAGGAACTCCATTCCTCATCCACACAGGACTGGTCTTTCCATTGACTCAGAGTCTGGACTGCCAGAGAGAGCAAGTAGGAAGCAAAGAATCATTATGAAGAAAATCTAATTTCTTCACCTGGAAAGGATGGTGGAGAAATACGAATTTTACCTTGTGGACTTCAAAGCTATCAATGAATTGCTAACAATTTCAGTCTACCACCAGCAAGCAGAAAAAAAGAGGGATGAATCCTACTAGGAAACCAGCACTTGGCAAAGATACTTCTACAGAAAGCTGTTTTCTTTGCAGAAGCTATCTTGCTAACTGGTCAGTGGAATATTTAGTGTGTTCAAATTCAAGAAGAAGCTAACTTGCATCTGGGCTGCTGGAGCCTGGCTTGGCCTGTTGAAGATGATCTTAAGTTTTACTGAATCTTTAGGTTATGAAATAATCAACTATAAGAACATTTTGATTCTAATAAGTTAGCCCCTATGGTGGCGTTATGTATAGGATGCTGTGTTACTTATTATTTGAGGCTGTGTTGCTTGAAGTCCCTATTCCCTATTCTCTGGACTCTCTAGACCATAACCAGAGCACCCAGGTTCTATTGTATATGGGATGAGTTATTTGACAACCTGGCAAGGCAGATATCTAGCTGGCTAACTTGGCAACAAAACCTACTTTTAAGGTGTCCTGAAGTGAACTGTCTTCATTATAATACTAAAAAACACACCCACAGGTCAAGAAGACCCTTGCCCAGGTGAAGACCCTTCCCCCGCGCAAGCGTAGTAACAGAAGAGAATGACACAGCAGATATTATAAGTTTATGTAAATCACTAACCAATCATTGTAGCTGGGAGTGTACTACCTTATAATTTTTGTGCATAAATGTAACAGTGATCTAGCCTTGTGTAGTGTGCTTGATTTGTGGAAATTCCACCTTGCACCCAGCGCTGCAATAAAGAATGCCTGCTTTCCAAAACTCTAAATTGAGTCTTAGAGAGTTCTTCATCTGCCGATTTACGGTAACAGGCCTATGCCCGATAACAGTGTAACCCTAGGTGAATGCAAAGGGGTGAAATAGGGAATAAGGCCCCCACAGCCATGTTATTCTGTGGCCTTCCTCAGAGCCTGCCTTCCCCGGGAGACATTACTCCCAGCACATTCCCCACCACAAAATGAGAGATAATGGAAAAAATATTGTTCTCTAAGTCCCACATTCTTCCCCACAGATCCTTTGGGGATGACAAAGACACATATAACTCCTATTCTGGTCCATCAAAGGGTTTTCTGCTTCTGCCTTTCACCATCCATGGAAAGAATACCTCGTCATCAGCCTGCTTGTTACTTCTTTGTCCCATTTCAGCTTTCAGGACAAATAATTCCCCGAAGTAAAACTACTGTCCAGAAGAGCAAAGCCCAAAATGGATATGGCCTTCTGTCTGCCTGGGTTTATTTTTACTGGTATTGCCTTTGATACTAACACTGTATCTTCCTTTCAATCTGCAAAGCACCCAGAACATTTTCTACTGCATACTTAAAAAATACGAAATAGTCGTAAAACATTGCTTGGGAAGCAGCGAGTAACAAAAACCGAGCTGTCCTACAGCCATGTATTGTGACAAAAAAAATAAGTGCTGATTAAATTCATGCTATACAGTTTAAGTGTTGCTATTCCAACTGTGAGCAACTAGATACTTCATCTTGAGCTTGCTTTTCAAGGCAATACTAATGCCTTAGGAGGGTCTTTAGTCATAGTTCCTTGCTTATTTCAGAAGTTTCCCCATGCCAGTGCTATTATGCATATAGGCACCTCGGAAACTGTGTCAGAAAGCAGATTTTGAGCTTCTAATGTTAAGGCCAAAGGCTGCAGATAAATAAGGTTGTGGTGACCCAAGGGAACATGCTATATTTCTTCTAATTGCTTTTTTCATTTTCAATCTGAATGTTTAGTGACAATAGCCTACCGAAATTTCAGGGTAGGGGAAGGAAGAAGGTTGAGAACAGAAAAGTAATCACTTTCTGTGGGCCTTTTTCAAGTCTCCTTAAGCCCTAAAGGAGATTCAGTGGTGAAGTCTTCGAAAGGAGCAAAAGTAGGTCCTGCTTTTCCACCTGAAAGAGTGATCAGGAAAAGAGAAATATGCTAAATTTGCCTAATACCTAAATCCTAAATACAAAAATGAAAAAAAACAAAGGCTGAAAGTTATGGGAAAAATAAAGTACATTTGTAAGGATTTTAATGACAGAAGAAAATCCGCCTTCTCTGCTTCCCTTTGACCAACTTATCAATTTCATTTAAATCTTGCTGTGGCTCCTGTAAGCTTCTACACCACTCCTTTAAGCAGTGAGGATCTTTCTTGTAGGCTGAGGGCTGTATGGCAGATAAAAAGGCTTCCCCAAGATGTGGAGGTTTTGCAATCTCATTGATCCCTGTCTCTCTATTCTGCTTTTCCTAGTGAGGCTTTGTTATGTTTCTGCCAACTCTGGCAGCCTCATCCCTCCAACTCTTTTTTTCAGTGGCATTTTGCTTTCCTTTCTCTTTCCTTTCCTGAGGAGTCTCCCTTATACTTCATTACTTCCGCCTTTGGTCACATCTTTCTTCCTCACTTCCCTAAGGTGAGGGGTTGCTGTCATTCCCTGTTGCATGTAACCCATCCCCAGTCAATGCTGGCATTTTTCTTCTCAAAGTACATTCTACCCTACAACTCAAACCAGAGCTGTTTGCAACGGTCCTGAATCTGGTTTCCTCATAGCACTTTCGAGTACTGCTTAACTGTGAAGAGGTATCCTCAGAGATGACAATTCTTGTACGGACAACTGATCTCTGAAAAGCTATTTGTACTCAGCCTGGCCCAAGACCTTGTGAAAGGAGGGTAAAAAACTATGTATCAGAGACCTCTTTTCAGTTCTGAATGTTGTTCAGTAACTCTGAGACTAAAGGTCCAATTTGCAAAGGTGGGGTTCAACCAAGAGATAGATGTGCAGATACAGATGCCAGCTTAAAGGCAATGGCAGTGCAGAAGATGAGCGCTCTCTATTAGATTTTGACAGGCTGGCACCGAGTCCTACAAGCTGCTGAGTTAATGAGTCATGAGCACAGGATGGGAACTAAGACATCCCTCAGGATACAACTGATGCCCTTTAGGCACTGAACCAGAGATTTGGAGAGTTGATTCTCAGAGAGGCTGAGTCAAGAGGAATTGCAGTTAATCAGCATCACTTAACACCTTCTTCCTGCAAACCACTCACAAATGTGGATCCTTTCTGACTATTTGGCCATTGTGAGTTACCAACTGTGTACATCAGAGATCTTTAAAAGTACATGTTTCTCAAGCATACTCAAGCAAAACATATTCCTCTATGGAGTTCTTAACTACAACTCTATTTTCAGCTCACCAGTGTGTTACAGCCCTTTGTGCAACACATGTGAGTCTAAGTAATATAGAGATTCTGTCTGCAGCAACAACGCAAATACTAAATCTCCTTCTTAATTCATGTAAGGCTTATACTGAGACAATTGTTATTATAGCTTTGCCAAGCAACCAAACATTCTTCTTTTCCCTAGTTTTCTTGGTCTTGCAGGTTTCCTCCCCTTTATGTTACAGTATTGAAACATTGAATTGTGCAGGCAAAACCACAACTGAGAAGGAGGGGAAAAAAACCCAATGTTTTAATCTGTTTTAATAATGTTTTTTGACATTTTCTTTCTTTTTTTCTGTTTAAAACTCTGCCAAAAGCATTACTTAACACAACAATGTTTTATGTTTTAATAATGTTTTTTGACATTTTCTTTCTTTTTTTCTGTTTAAAACTCTGCCAAAAAAAAAATTACAAGCATGATCCAATTTTTATCTACATAACTAGAGGCTTAGGTATCGATCGGCACAAAGAGGAAAAAAAAAAAAAAAGAATCACAAGCATGATTCAATTTTTATCTACATAACTAGAGGCTTAGGTATCGTTGAGATGCACACTTCTCTAGCCCATGCAGTCCAGTGAAGGAGTCTCCCAAAATGCAATAGGGAGGATTTCTGTCTTATCAAATGCCTTCTACTCCTGCAATCTCACCCACAGACACATAGCCCAAGAACTCTGAAAGGCAGAACAAAACCAGAATGGTATCTCATAACAGCTTCAAGATGGTATTTGGTTCATTTCTAATAAACAGACTTTTCTAATCTCTTTGTCACATCTAGATTAGATGTCCAGCACGTAAGAGGTTTCAGATGCTATATACAACAAACACTTTCTATCACATGAAAAGAGATAGGACTAAAACTGCAAACTATCATATATCTAGAACACCAACCAGAAGAGCTAATGGAAAACTCACTTCTAAAGGAATCCTTAGATTCCTTTATCCTCTCTATGGACCTGTCACAGAAAGTGTATTAGAGGAACAAAAATGTGACAGATGCTAGTGACTCTTGCTGGATGACATTACTTGTAGCACTAACATGATTATGAGATTAAGAAAGTGTGGGGATAACATATCTTATTTTTCTTGCAATATATTTGTTTAATCACAGAAATTCCATCAGAAAAGGAAGAAAAACAGAGGATGAGTATGCTTCTCAGCAGTGTTTGGATCACAAAGAGGGAATAACATGGTAACATGACATGCTTTTTAAAAAAATTGAGATATTAGAGGTGCTGTCACAGAGATTATATAAAGTGCACAAAAAATAGTGCAGCTAATTAATGCATTTAATCAGTATTGATAATGTCCATTTAATGTATCTGCCAAGAGTCCTTATTCGAAATGGCTGATGTGAAATCCTTACAGGAGTTAAACCAGAAGTTTCTGTCTCTGGATCTCCAAGTACTTCCAAGCGGAGTGAAAGTTAATCATAGAGGCTTAAAACAAAAGTGGGTGAAAGTGGAAATTACTGGCCCACATCAGGTAGAATGATAGAAAGGGGTCTTAAGTACCATTCTGAATATTTAAAAGCTCTACTATAGAAGGAAAAGACAAAATCCCAGAATGCCACTAAACCTTGATGTCAGTACTCCTCTTTGAAGCATATATGGCACATAAGCATTCTCTGGTACACTTTGACCACTGTTATCCGTTATACAAAAACGCTGACTGAGCTGTTTTTACAGCTATTGAAGATCCTTATATCCAACTACGAATTCTGGCATTACAGATTCCAGTCCAAGACTTAAGAACAGAAACAATATACATTAATAATAGAGCACTGGATCAAACTAGAGGAGATATTATACATTTATTATATCATTTATTAAAATAAATCTTAAGTAGTATGATATGAGGTTAAGAAACAAATAAAAAAGGTCATTTTCATTAGGTGTTTCTTCACTATAATATTCTAATCAGTACCCATTTCTTAACAAATGCAAGACAGCCATAGTTTTATGAAGCAAGCCTGGAAAATAATTACATCCTTAAATAAAATAAAAAAACAGCTCATCCTTTGCTTGTCACTGGCACATGAGAAAGCACACAAAACCACATAGATCCAGCTCCTCCTATGCAACTCCATAGCGTCCTGCTTTTTGCAGGTCATTTTAACAACATATTTATGTGTCAAATCTAAAATGCAATGCTTTGAAGTGCCAACAGGGAAAAGAGAAGTAACGCTGGAACTAAAAAAAAAAGGGCCCATACGGACATGTCAATTTATAATTTACGAAGCCAGTTTTGGGTTTTCTTCTCTGATAAGGACTTCACCTGTGATCTTTGGTGAGTCATTTTAAGGCATATCTGAAGAAAGACTGTGGTTCCAAAGTCCTGCCTAATTTCCATTTGAGCAAAGCAAATCCAAATTACAGTCCTCAGAATCACCACTCAGCTGCCACTCCATAGACTCTTAACCTTTTTACATTGAAACACTTTTTACCAAAGATAAACAACCTTTTTAAAATTTCATTTCCTGGGAGTGTTCAGAAACAACCTACTTCAGCTTGTCCTCCTCTAAACCACTGCCTACAGAGTTTTTGCACAGATACGTATAAATAGTGTACATAGTCATGGAAAAAGGCAATAGAATCCAGCTTTCCGTCCTTCTACAAAAGCACCAACACTGGGCTAGAGATCAACATCATTTTCTCTCTCTAGCACAGTGTATCTTTAATTTTGCCATATAACATAAACTCGCATCTGCAGCTGTCACTGATTTTCTTCTTCCATCCCAGTTCCCCCAGTGACGTGCACTCTAGGAGGTCTTGTCTCTTTCAACAGTGGAGGTGTCAGTGAAGGTGTGAATTCATAGTTCCTATAACCTGGCTCACTTTTCTAACCAGTTAGCTACTGGTTAAACAGAGGGCACCTTCTCCAACTGGATTTTGAAGAACCTCTGCTCGGTTTTTATAGCACTATTCCAGGAGCAAGGCTGTGATCCTCAAGCAGAAGGAGCTGTCTCCCCAGCTTCTGGCATCTTCTATACCCCTTCTCCACCTTTCTTCTTCTTGGGAAATAACAAAGACAACAGCGTGTCCTGTGTGCTCTCGTCTCAACCTGCTGAGCTCTGCTAGGAAGTGTCTGGATTCCCCCATGCTTTTGATGGAGACAGTAGTTGCCTGGTTTAGCTTAGATCACAACATCCTGGACGAAGTGATTAGCAGTAATTTTAAAGCCACTGTAACTCAATGGCAAAGCTAAGTTAAACTGAGCATAATGGCACATGCCCGGTTAGGCAAATATTATTCAGGACAAAACAACTGAATCACATAGGTACACGTGACTCTCAAATTTATAGAAGTATGTTGATTACCTTAAACTATTCATGCGACAACAAACTAGATTGTATAGCACAGCTAATACACACACATCTGAAAACATCTTAAAGAACGGTATTAAAGAAAATGGGTCTAATCATAAAGTGGGTTTAAGAAGGAAAACATGAGAGCATTCATGCAGGGAGAAAATGAGGGGTCAGGAACTGTATTATTTCAGTACATGGGTCCCTGCACTACGAGATGCTGAATGGGTGAAGAAAGAAGCTGTTGTTGCTTTATTACCACACTCCATGCAGACATTCACGCAAAGATAGCCACAGCTTTACTGATTTCAGTAGTCATAAAACAGCTTAAGATGGTGGGGAAAACAGTTTTAGAAAGACAGAAGCAAAGGGTCTGGCGAGCAAAAGGGTTGAACTATGATCCCCTGTTTTTGCTCAGCTACAGCTGCCCTTTCTTTTAGCTGGACTGCAAGGTGTATGTAAAGTATTGACATACAGAAGGAGAAGAATGTGTATACAGGCAGCTAATGTGGAAGACCTTAGCCTACAAGATTGTGCTGATGAACTAATCTTCAAAGGGTGGAATACAAAGATTCCCACTAACATAATAATAGCAGTAATTAAGAACACAAAAAACTGAAATAGTGTAGGAAGAGAAGGAAGAATAGAGAAAGAAGAATACAGGCATGTTAATTCATGCCTGGCCTGTAACAGAAGGAACCCCATCTGAAAAGTTTAGCTCCTGGGGGAAAAAAAAACAACCGACTTTAAATAGAAGTTTAAAAAGAAAGAAGTGAAAAAGAAATGACAATTTCACCTTCAGATAAAAGCTACTAAGGGAAAAAGAAAGTACAGAATGTAAAAGGGTATTTTCTTTAAAAAAATACTTTACATATTTCAATTCTTGTATTTCCCTTGGGGTTTGCATATTTCAGTCACATAGTTATCCAATTAAAATGAAAACTCTGCATTATCCTTTAGGCGAGGACAGCTGCCAGCTGCTAAGTTTTATAAAGTCTTTAATCTTGTCCATAAATATTTAACAAGAATTGGTTGGTACACAAGCCAAAGTAAAGTAAGAAATCAAAGGCATGAGCTCTGCAGTAACCTCTGTATTGTCTGAATGGAGATGAACTACTAGAACAAAATTATGATTTTTTTCTTTTTATGTTAAACAATTAAAATGAAAACTCTGCATTATCCTTTAGGCGAGGACAGCTGCCAGCTGCTAAGTTTTATAAAGTCTTTAATCTTGTCCATAAATATTTAACAAGAATTGGTTGGTACACAAGCCAAAGTAAAGTAAGAAATCAAAGGCATGAGCTCTGCAGTAACCTCTGTATTGTCTGAATGGAGATGAACTACTAGAACAAAATTATGACTTTTCTCTTTTTATGTTAAAATTATTATTATGATATATGCAGGCAACTTTTCTGATCATTTTCCCATTTTCTTCTCCTCATGTAATCTATAGAAGAGAAGCAAAGAACTAAACAGATTTCAAAACTGAGATAAATCTCTCTTTCCAAACTGAGTTTACAGCGCAGCAAAGTACCAATCTTTGCCATTTTATCCTATATGCCTTCCATGTTAATTAGTTGTTTTTCAAGCACAGCCTTCAATAAAGGGTAACCTCTTTTCATGATACGTAGGATATATAGAGACTGTGTGTTCAATATCCATAGGCAGAAATATACTTACAGTTGTAATGAGACTGCAGGCATAGCCCACAACATCAGGTCTTTGCAACATCTGCACCTTACACGTGGCACGCCGTCTAAACCCCATGGCAGCAGCAATGCACATGGCCTTCTCGTTTAGACTGACATCAGTTTGTCAACCGAGTTGGCAGCCTGAGTCACACCTAGGAGCAAGGAGGAGTCCTGTGATCTGCTCTGTTTCCACGTGCACAGGACCGTACCTGGGAGGAGGCAGACTTCAAGGGCACACGTCTGAGGAAATCACCGATGCACCAGCCCCATGCCAAGCCAGGGAAAACTGGCAGCTCTTGCTTGGATACAGGATATTCTAACAGGTGCTGAACTGAGGGACTCGTAGACTTATATTTGTAAGGCTACACGCAGTCATAGCCTTGCATAACCCCATTTTTGCAGAAAGCAGAGGAATAGTCCTGTTGCCTATAGGAAATGGTAAGCAAGCCCACCCCCCGCCAATCCCAGGCCTCCAATCCCAATGTTAGGTCTGCAAAGGATCAGCAGCAGGAGACATGGCCTTGCCCTGCAGCAGTACCTTCATGATAAGCACTCAGCAGAGTTACAACATGAACAGCAGCAGCATTGCAGCATCATCATCTCTTGGGCTCAAGAGAATAAACTCAATGACAAGCTCCACATGTGGCCCTTGCATGACTGGTCTCAGTTTTTCTCATGCCTCTGCTGACCACCAGACCTCATCTCCATGGCCTGGACTATCAGCTCCCCAGGATCCTACACCCATAGGACTAGGGAGTCCAGACACCATAAAGAACAAGCATGAAACAGCACCTTCCGAGTCCTCTGTATCAGTGATGGACAATCCATGCCCAAGACAGAGAATGACAGCTGCTGGTTCACACTTGCAGATCTCTTTTTTCAAAATTTTTGCAAACAGAACAACATATTTTGCTGCCTAAGGGGTTTTAGCCTGGTTTCACCTTCACTTCAAGGAATTATCTTAGTTTAATTTTTGTTTGGATTAAATACATACTGCTAAGTATAGTCAAACTGAGATAAAGTCCTTTAGCACAGCCTTAAAAAAATAATTAACGAGACCAATTTCTTGCCCATTTGATTGCCAGGCCTGTAGAAACTCAGAGTTGAGAGCACAGTGAGCAGTCTCAGTCTAATAAACAAATACGCAATGGCAAGCACTGCTCTTAATGCTATCAGTTTGACAGTAGCTCTTTAAACATCATACTATTTCAACAGGCAGAATATTGAAAAATGTAAGCACAAGCTCTCCAAGCACAGACTACCCAAGAAGACGATCAGCCAGATGACCTAATGACTCTTCTTTACCTCTGTGGCAAAAGTAGGTATCTTTGTCAGCTGAACCCAGCTCAGGTGAGTCAGGGAGATGCTTTTAAATTGACTGTTTTTTACTAAGGCAGCCACAGCAGAAACAAAAAAAAAAATATCATTTTAATTTCCAGAAAGACCATATCACTTATAACAACATAAAATAACTATCTGTGTCAGGATGTCAACCTTGATGTAAACAGACAGTTAGATATTGGAGCCGCACTCAGCAAACTGAAGCTGCATATGCTATAAATTGGTTATAAAGCACTCCCTGGCACAATGGAGCAAAGCACATGCTAGAGCTTAATCCTTCTGCTTTCTGAATCAATAGAAATATTCTTCTCAATTTAACAAGATGGGATGAAAATACTAGAATCAGATTCAAAAAGTGACAGAGTGAATTGTGAGGGATGCTGGAGATGAAATCAGATGAAAGGGGTTATTGCCAGGACCTTTGCGAGTGGCAAGCGCTTTTCAGAACTTTGCATTTTCATTTTTAATCTGCAACCTGGAAATAAAGGAACCTGACTTTTCAAAGGAATATCTTTGGCAATGTCGTTAAAGTGGGAGGTTGGGGGAAGAGAGGCAAAAGAAAAGGGTTCTTGTGAGATTTCTGAAAATTAAAACCTTGACATATTCAAAATCACCAGTCATTAATGAAAAATACTACTCATTCTCCCAGCTCTGTCACTGGTGAGTCAAGTAAGCTTGGAAAATTACGGTTGGAAGTACAGGTGACTGCAAGTCTCTCCGAAGTTAATGAAAGCTGCAGAGACTAAGCACACTGGAAAAAGTCAGGTCATTAATATCCCTGCACCAAAATTTCATGTATTTAAATGTAATTCTGAGGCAGTATTGACTCGTCTTTTTCTTCTTCAAGTAATTAAAATAAGGCCTTCAAATACATCCATGAAAAAAAAATGCTTTAAATTCCTCTGAAGACAGACTCCAAGTACAAAGCCAATGACACATCCCACCCAATCTGTGATTAAGATGCTATTTGAACTTTGGATCCAGACTTAAGAGGTATTAGTCCTGAGTTCTGTTAGCCCTAATAGATTAGAGCACAGTCCTTCACAGGACTGTGAATAAATGAACAAAGGAATTCACTGCTATGGTCAAGGCGAGCAGAACTTGATAAATATTTTCATGGTAGAACTCATCCTCATAAGAAAATTTTATAGCACAGATTCATCTCTGACATGGATTAATTATAGATGAGGGAGCTCAATGCAAAGATAAGCTAGGCAGGATAGGTACTATGAGAGCCTCAGAAAATTTGCACTTAGCCTAGCAACCAAACCCGCTTTTGTCAAAGAAGAGCTCCTCAGGCTCACAAGCCCTTAGGGCAGAGCTAATTAAAGTTCAGAAAGAGCAGCAAGCAGTTATGAGCATGACAATTCCTCTGATGGAGGAAACAATCCAGGGGAAACTAGTGGGAGGCTGAGCATAATCACCCTGAGGTGAGATGTGTCAAAGCTAGGGAAGGCCATATGAAAACTGGTGATATCTGGGTCAGAAGAGCTGGGGTAAGCAGGAGGCAGTCCCATGCTTTGCAGCGGCAGGTGGAGGAAAGCAGTAAATTACATACTTTTTTCTACTCAATACAAACTTAACTTTTCTTCAACAAAAGCACAAACAGTTTGTGTTCTGAAGGACAGGGTGACTAACTGAACCCAACCTCTGGACTAAACCTCTATGTCCAAATGTTTAGTCCTTGAGCCAGAATTAGCTGTACAGAGTGACATAATACTATTGGATGAAGCCACGGCTACTGGCAGAAATGCTATGAGCAGATGAAAACACATGCAGTTCAGCTGTACGGACCACTAGGGACACATGGTTGCTACAAGCTGAAATGTGGCCCGCGACTGCTGTGGGACAGGGAGGAGAGGGGGAGCACTTCACCTCCAAAGTATTAAACTGTTCAGCAGAGCAATGTAAGACTGGCAGAAGAGAGAGCAGCATCTTGCTTGCGTGCATCCAGACAGCAATGCACCATCAAGAAGCTTCAGTGAGAAGCACAAACAACATCACTCTCCCATTTTGGATCTCCCCTGTAGACAGTACACATAAGATATAGCACAAGACATATAAACAACTTGAAGTGCAGGACATATTGCAGTTCTATTTTTACAGGATGCTACATTGGAAAAGATTGCTATTAAGCTAGCAGAAACTTCTAAAGCAGCACCAACTGCCTTTAACTGATACTATTACTTTAACTGATTCCTTCAGCAAATAGCCAGCAATAGCCTTTATTTCCTAGGTTACTTCCCCACAACACTAATCGAATTCTTGTTAACAATTTTCAGTCATGGAGGAAATCTGAACAAACTAATCTGTGATAAAGCACCTCTGTTCACAGCTGTGCAATCTGAAGTATTTCTGAGGGAGAGACATATTAATCCTTGAAATTTTTCCATTTATTATCCTCATGCCAATGAGAAAGTGGAACATTTTAATTGAGTTTTGAAAGAGTGTTTGCAAACTGCTGACCTAGAAGGAAAGCCCTGCAAATCATTTGCCATAGATTCCTTACAGGACTAGTGAGAAAACCTGACATGAAGCAAAACAGCCGTCTGCCACAGCACCGGTGAGTGAGTAGTGCATACAGATCAAGTTAAATGCTGTTTTTCACAAGCCTCAGCCAGAGCTACATGTAGCTTTGATTCAGGAAAAACAGAAGCATTTTGCACCACAGCATCACGCGCACCATTTCAACTTTCCTTTAAAAGGAAAAAACAGGAAAATATAAACCCAGGAAAATATAAACCAATACAGATCAGTTTTGATTCTAAGACTGGATTTTTGACAATGAAATGTGCCACTAAGCTCCGAGACACTTATAGCTGCAGAGGAACTCAGGCCACAGTTACCAGGAAGGAAAAATATGAAATTATACAACCCACATTCTCGCACTTCCAGCCCAGAAGATTACATTTTGGATTATCTTGACAGGCTGGATTGCAACACTTGATATTTTGGGCAGAGTGTACTTGTGTCAAATAATTGTTCTATCAGAAAATGAAAGACACATTTATCAGTGAGAGACAGGTGTGAAAGCAGAGATCAAACACACAGAAGCATCTCCATGCAGTCTCCCATAGTAGTGACTTCACATGTTAAAATATGTTAGAAGTTTGACCTGGTACCAAAGGACACAGAAAAGGCCGAGGTACTCAGTGACTTCTCCACCTTGGTCTTTCACTGGTAAAGCTTGCCATCAGCAATCCCAGGTCCATGAGACCAGTGGGAAAGTCTGGAGCAAGAAAGACTTACCATTAGTGGAGGAGGTTCAGGTTAGGGAATGTTTAAACAGATTGGACTTATATAAATCCATGTAACCTGATGGTGTGTATTCACAAGTGCTGAGAGCAATGGCTAATGTCATTGCAAGGCCACTCTCAGTTATGAAAGATCATGGTGATGAGGGGAGGTTTCTGAGCACTGGAAGAGAGCAAGCATCACTTTTATCTTCAAGAATGGCTAGGAGGATCCAGGGAACTACTGGCCAGACGGCCTCACTTCAGTCATGGGGAAGGTGATAGGACAAATTCTGCCAGTGGTCCTTTACATAAAAATGAAGGTCAGAAAGGTGCTTGGGCATGGATTTATGAAAGGGAAATCATGCTTGACCAACCTCATAGCCCTCTAAAATTACAAGACCAGTTTGGTGATGACAGTAAATGCTGTTTATCTCTACTTTATTACGGCTTTCAGCACTGTCTACCACAGCATTATCACTGACAAACTGATGAAGTACAGGCCAGATAAGTGGACAATGAGGTGGACTGAAAACAGGCTGAATTGCTGAGCTCAAAGGGTTGTGATCAGGAGCATAAAGTCCAACTGGAGACCATTTCCTAGTGGTGTACCCCAAGAGTCAATATCAAGGCCAGTGTTGTTTGAGTCTTCATTAATGATCTAGATGATGGGGCAGATCAGGAAGGCATCCTCAGGAAGTTTGCAGATGATGCAAAACTGGGAGGAGTGGTTGGTAGACCAGATGCTTGTTCTGCCACTTGGAGGGACCTCAGCAGGGTCAAAAAATGGACAGAATAATGTTGGACTTCAGGAAGTTCAACAAAGGGAAATGCAAAGTCCTGCACCTGGGGAGAAATAACCCAATACACCGGTTCAGTCTGGGAACAACCAGCTGGAAAACAGCTTGGCAGAAAAGGACCTGGCAGTCCTGATAGACAATAAGTTGAACATGAGTAAGCAATGTACCCTCCCAGCAAAGACGACCAAAGGCATCCTGGGCTGCATTACAAACAGTGTTGCCAGCAGGTCAAGGGAGGTGATGTTTCCCCTCTACTCAGCCCTGATGAGACACATCTGGAGTCCTGTGTCCAGCTCTGGGTTCTCCAGGACAAGAAAGACATGCACATACTGGAGGGAGCCCAGCAGAACATCACAAAGATTACTAAGGGCTTTCAGCATACAAGTAGAGGCTGAGAGGGCTGGGACTGTTCAGGCTGGAGAAGGGAAGGCTCAGGGTAATCTTATCAGTGTGTATCAATACCTGATGGGGGAAGTAAAGAAAATGGAGTCAGACTCTTCTCAGCAGTGCCCAGTGACCAGACAAGAGGCAACGGGCACAAACTGAAATATGGCAAATTCTGTGTAAACATAAGAAAAAGCTTTTTCACTGAGAGGATGGTCATGCTCTGGAACAGGTTTCCCAGAGAGGTTGCAGGGTAACTCCGTCCTTGGAGCCATTCCAAACCTGACTGGACAGGATCCTGAGCAATCTGCTTTAGCTGACCCTGCTTTAAGAAGGGGAGTTGGACCCGATTAGCTCCACAGGTGCCTTCCAACCTCAACCATTCTGGGATTATGTGAATTTACCATTTTGGTTAATTGTCTACATATCTTTCAGTAGTGTAATTCAACAAAATTGTGAGATGTCTATTATTTAATCTAAAAAAATGTATGTATTCCACTAGGCAGGACACGTTTGATGCTGTGTTTGACAGCTCCAGTTAGGGAAATGGCTTTAAAGTATACTTTATATTGCAGTGCATTAGTGTGACTGCTTGTCGTGGTTTAACCCAAGCTGGCAACTAAGCGCCACACAGCCGCTCGCTCACTCCCCCCCGGTGGGATGGGGGAGAGAATCGGAAGAATAAAAGGGAGAAAACTCGTGGGTTGAGATAAAGACAGTTTAACAGGTAAAGCAAAAGCCACATGCACAAGCAAAGCAAAACAAGGAATCCATTCGCTCCTTCCC
>NW_008794520.1:1270614-1285618 GCF_000699145.1 Aptenodytes forsteri
TCTTGTGCACCCCCAGCCTGCTCGCTGGTGGGGTGGGGTGAGAGGCAGAACAGGCCTTGACTCTGTGTCAGCACTGCTCAGCAGCAACGAAAACATCCCTGTGTTATCAACACTGTTTCCAGCACAAATCCAAAACAGAGCCCCAGACTAGCTACTATGGAGAAAGTTAACTCTGCCCCAGCCACAACCAGCACACTGCTCCTGCTGTCTAGGAACCATTATTAGACAGAAGTACCTGAAAGAATGGACGCCATTGCTCTTTCCAAAGTAATGTATTTATGAAAGAGCCCAGCCTCTTTGGTAACGCACAAAGACATTATAACTCATATTTTATATATTTTAAAGCTTTCATAATTCAAAGATACCAGCACGTACATGTAATTGATTATACTTACAACTCCTAAGTCCAGGGACTTGTTTCTCAGAGCCAAGGATCCCTTTTTTTCCCCTCTAATCCATCTATATTTTTATTGAAGAAGAGCTGTTTCACTCACAGGCACCTGCTTGTAGTCAGTTGCTGCTTAGTAGCAATCACTGCCTCCCTGCAGCAATTCTGTACTGATTAATTTACCTAAATTTAGTGTATATATGTCTCAAATAGCATGAATATTGAATTTCAAAACACCACCCTCCATGCTGGTACTTCTCTGCTGAATCTGCTTGTCTCATCTATAAACTTCTTTGGAGCAAGAAGCATTTCAACCAAGGCATACAGGTGCTACCCTGACAGAAACAGTCAGAAATATGAACAATAAATCTCTCTCACTGCATGCTGAAAGGCGGCCTTGGCTTCTCTCTGTACGTGCATCTTCAGAAAACAGATTGAGATTATTGAACACAGGAAGACTTTGCCTCTTTGAGATGAACATGGTGAGGAGGGAATATCATCAACTCAGACTTGAATAAATACATTAAAAAACAAACAAAATAAAACAAAGCCACATTTTCCCTTGAGAATTCAATATCACGACTAGCCTTCTCCATAGATTTTCTCCCAGTCAGAAGTATTAAATGCTGCTATGGTGCCAATTTAGCTGGCCAATAATGAGTGGCTGGGGTTGGACTTAACATGGTCTCATCAGCATTCAGTAGCACTACATCCTACTGCAGCAGGGAGGAGACAGAATGGGGGAGGGAGAGGAGATAGAAAGAAGGATTAAGACAAATATTATTTCTTAAATTACACAGTAGGTTTTCATGCTAATGGATAACCCCTTCCAGACTTCATGCTAAGTAAAGAAATTGGCATAGTATGTAGCGAAGACACTAATATAATTATATTTATTTTTGGTCGTTACATTTTGGCAGGAATTTTGGCAGCCTTATTCCACACAGACAAATCATTCACTCTGTAAACAGGCCTCCATTACAGACAGAACAACATCTACTATTATTCTCTTCTTCTCTCTCTATGCTCCTGAGACAACAGCATTTTTGCTCAAACAAAGAATACATACGGTATCTGAGGTCTTAAGAGCACCCCAGGGCCAGATCTTTTTTTGGTGCTAACAGCCACATGGGACAGCAGACCAACACCAGTGCATATCAGCTGACACTCCTTACTTGCAAAGATCCACCTGGAATTTGTGACCGACACGTGCAGCTCACGCTGAAGCCTGTGGATGCTAGAGTATCATTGCTGTCAGTATTCATTCTACCTACAGCGAGCTGACTTGCTTTTCTGTGCCGCAATCACACCTTCCAGTGATGGTGTATACATGTCACTGGTCTCTGCTAGAAAGCACCTATGGTCCCAGTACAGCATTTTTAAAAAGTATTTAGTATGCTTGTTATTAAAATTGTCTCCAAGTTCTGCAAACCTATAATTATGTGTGGCAATGAGGCCACATTTCTTGGAGGATTATATATACTTTTAATATATTTGTATTATATATTTGTTGGAGGATTATATATACATTCTTTCACCCTTAAAGCACCCCTTTTTCAACTTGGGCCAAAAAAATTGGTAGTTACGCCTTTAATGAAGCACTAACATTTTCAAGCAAAAATCCACCTTGCTTAGCATGGGGCTTGGACTATCTCCAACCACAATCCCCAGGAAGGACTGTCAACCTATCTCCCCATGCTCTTCTGGCATTCCCATTATCCAGAGCCTTCCCAGTCCCACGCTGACCAGCTACATTGGCTGCTGGGGGAGAATGCAGTCACAACCCTAGTTTCATCTCCACAGACTTTCACAAAATTTGGTAGGAGGGAGTAACATTACAATTTCTGCTTAAGAATTTATGGCAAGTACATGCACTGCATACGAAAGCAGAAAGAGGGAACTGTAATGAAGATACAGGTATAGATAATGTTTCGACTTGTAGTTTCACATACTGTTACTGTGAAAAGAAAAATTGCTTCCATTTAAGTCTCCTCTCCCACTAACATTGCTGGATGTATCAACAGACTTCACTTTCAGACTTTGTCACTTAGCAATATATAAACAGGTCTACAGCCTGTTTATAGGCTGTATGAATCAATTAGAAGATTCATTCTACCTGTTTCAGAGACTCTGCCTGAAATTTTATAAAATATAATTCTAGCAGTTTGCAGCAGATCTATTGAAAGGGACCATAGATTTCTGATTCCCATTTGTATTGAAAATCAATAACTAGGAGGCATAAGACAAGAGAAAGAGATTTGTTATTAAAATGGAAGGTCAGGAGCCCATATATCTAGGTTATATTTCTGGGTTGAGTCTAGGTACCTGTGGGTCCAAGTATATAATTTCATATTTGTGTAGCTAGCTGTCTTTGTAAAATGAAGTATTTAATTTGCAGAAGGCTTGCAAAGGTAAGGTACCATTTACAAAGGACCTGAAGTCTTCAGTTGGAAGGGCAGTCTGGTATCACTGGACTAACATTACGTATCCCTTATATTCTATAGAAACCAAGCAAAATGGGAGCTATTAAGAACAAAGTCTAGCACACAGCAATTAGTGAAGGCCAGTTCAGTTGCCTTGATTCCATTCCCTTTGTAAGTCCCTTCTGCACACTGAATAAGGCAGATACCCTGTAGAGAACTAAAGTAGGATGTTATAATTTAAGACACTGGACATGTAGTTAATATTGCCAACCATAAATCTGGCATTTTTCAGCCTCAAAATGCTTGACTTTGCAACCTAAGTAACTATCTTAATGAACTGCATTGCTCCAAATAAGAAGTAGACTGTTAATCTAGACAAGCATCACTTTGAAGTGGGAAGAAATATAACTAACATAATTTTATATTTAAGTTTTACCTGGTCCCAAGCTTACATCCCCACAGTCAATTTGTCAGTCATGCTATGGACGCACCTGCTAATCACACAGCCCCGTGCCATGGGAGTCTGGCTGCATTTGCCTGAAGCCACTTCTGAATTCAGAGGGTATCACTGAGCCCTGAAAGACTCCCAGCCCCTTGGTCAAACAAGCATTTACCAAGGAGCTAAAATGGATATAACAACTCTTTTCCTCCCCCACGTGCTGCCTTTGCGTCACCCCTAACTTTGCTTCTTCCTTAGAAGCAGCCCTTGAACACCCATCCTGGCATCTACATCCTATACCACACCCCAGCCATTAGCACCTGGAAAAGTCCCAGAGATTTCATTTTATTCTTATTTGAACTAAACCATGTCTTTCTGTGAAAGAACAGCCTTGCTATCTAGAAAGGCAGAGAGATCTAAACCTTATACTGGCTCTTTATTTCTTGTAGGACATTATCATCAAGGGGGAAGGCTGTGTAGGTCAGATGAGGTGCCCAGTTTCACCTGTGTAACACCCTCGCTGTCAGTGTATTTGCACAGCTGTGACTTAGCAAATGGGTCTAATGTTGAAGAGAGACAAGGAAAGAAGTGTTTTTCTTTGTGGTACTGGCTGAGCAAACCTCATAGGCACTCTGCTAACAGAGTAAAAAATCATTCAAAGCTGTCTCTTGTCACACTCATCAGTGAGTATTATTCTCTGAGTGCAGCCTTGTTGAGAAGGAAGAGGCTGTCCTTATATAGATACTTTTTGATCTACAAATGCATTTTAAGGTAGAGGTATATATTTTAAAGTGAGAACATAGAGACCAGTTGGAGAAGAAAGAAATGCAGCATGTGCTAGAATGAAACGAACAATGGCAAAAAAGACAGGGCTATGATGAAATACTTTCTTTTACAGCATGGATATCCAGCTTCAGCATGCCCTTCACAAAGCCTTGGGGGCTGACCCAGACCCTACTGAAATGAACAGCAGACTTCCACACAGAATATTGTTAGTTGTACCCTGACTTGACTGCAGATATTCATACAGATATTTATACATATACAGACACGGTATTTTGTACCTACTGACAGTCAGTCACCGTCATTACCCAGCCTGTGGGTGGCTGACTGCTTTGCTATTACATATGTAAAATATGTAGAACTAACTAGGCTGTGATCTGGCTGCTTTCACTTATCTGTTTATCCTCGTGGCATTGCTGTATGACTGACATCAGAGAAACAACGGTGTAGGACCCTTCCTAAGAGTGTTTTTTTGCCAGGTTTCTTCATTACTATGGTGCAGCTGGACTGCCGTGGCCCACAAGAAAACATTGATAGGAATGCCCCTGCGGGTCTCCAGAATGGGCTGTACCCAGCCTTGTCTTTTGGTTTCACTCTCACAGATGTTAAAATGAGCATTTCAGCTTCTTATTCTAGAGAGTCACAGCAATCAGACGGCATCCCTCCTGAGGCAGCAGGAGTGAGTGTTGGAAAGCCTTTTTAATCTATGTTAGCATTAAATATATTCTTCCTCAAGTTAAATGTAGAAACTGAAGAAACAGCTGGAAAAGTATAGCTGCACTGAGCAGACAGATTGACCTTCATTTTACAGAGCCGTGTTCCCAGTCCAGTCCAGCCCAGTCTTATCTCCCTAGAAGAGTCACCACAGTGTCAAGGATAAAAAGGTCACTGGAGTTTCAATCTGCAATGTACAATTCCGTAGTGCACCAAAAGCAGGTATACAGACAACACACACAATGTGTGGAAAAATACTACTAGCTGTTAATTCAGTTTATAGATATATTAGTAGTTAGCGTACAGTTTCTTCTTCTAAAACTAGCATATTTTAAAGTTGTGTCTAGAAATAGAGTGCTAGAGCAGGATCACAGTGAGAAACAAGGTAAGTTCAGCCATTTTAAAAAAAAAAGGGTTTATTAAAAAAGTAGATTCAACACTAAAAATGAAATTAAATAATTTTTCTGCAATTTTTAACGATGTTTGCAAAAATGTACTAGTGTTCTCTCTTTTCCACAAGAAGCGGTTGATATGTGCAAAATTTCCATGCCAATAGAGACAGCATTTCATGTGTCATTTCAGTGCCTTCATTTTGGGGTTTTCAGCTTGTGACACTAATGAAACTTACTCCTTTTCAAGACAAATATTGCTGTCAGATGGACACTTATCAATCAAAGCACCAACTAGCTCCTTTCTTCAGAAAATGAGTCATGTTTTTTTACGATAAGAACTGAGCTACAGGAAAATGGCTGTATCAGTTGCTCCACTCTAACAAAATGTTTGATTTCTTACGAAAAAGACTTGAAATGATGAAAACCCACTATCTATGATGAGTTACATGAAGGGTGACGGCACAGTAAGGGAAGAGGTGCACATCTGCCGCCTGTCCCCGATACCGAGATGCAATGGGCACATTCTGACTCCTTCCACCCAAGGCACTCTGTGATGAGATGAAAGTCTGTGGTGGGACTTGGGCTGCCTCTGCAGTCTCTTTGGGGTCTGTGCATTTTTCATTTCTCAGTCAAAAATTACTTCTTAAGCTTGTTCCTGAAAATACAGCCAAATCTAAAAGGGGATCAACAGACTACCTATTTGAGAAACTAAGTGTCATTTTTCATGTTTAAAAAGGAATATACGTGCAACATAAATATGAAGCCAGAGGGTGCTCTTTTTATTTACAGCATCCTGGTTAAGAATGGTTTCTATGGCAGCAGAAAAGAAGGGGTTTGTTTTTTCCCACACCCACCCCCCCCAGAGGAACTATTCAGCTATTGAATTTAGGAAGATTCACTTAGCTTATTAAAAATATTTTTTCTTCTTTGATAATATGCCAAAAGTGATAAAAGATCAGCTATTTATATCATATCCCACTTTAAACATTTCCTTTGATGTATCTGCAACTATATTTTCTTATTGCTGTTCTGTGTTTCAAAAGAGGCATTTAGAGATACAGCAAGGGCATCTGATTATTCAGCACCAGCTGAGGTCAGAAAATCACACTGATTAATGATATTAAGCTGAGGAGAGTCACAAAATTAATTATAACTTTACATCACATAGCTGAATAATTTCTCCTATTAAAACTACATGCACTTACAATTTCTGTTTTTGTATCTGATAGCAAAAATATAATCACCAACTCATTGTGCAGATATGGAAAGTTCCCTTCTAAGATGGTTGGATAAGAATGACATTAGGTTTTGGATTACCAGCTACATAGCTGAAGATAATTTCTCCTATTAAAACTACATGCATTTACAATTTCTGTTTTTGTATCTGATAGCAAAAGATATAATCACCAACTCATTGTGCAGATATGGAAAGTTCCCTTCTAAGATGTTTGGGTTAGGTAAAATGTTGAAGAAAAAAGAAATATGGTCCGTTTTAATTTACCACCTCACAGCCACATGTTATTAGGCAAGTTCAAAGACTCAAAGACTGTGGACTCTTTACATGGCCTGTGGAAGACTAATATACTCTCAAATGGCACAATATGAAGATTCATGGTTAAAAAAAAACTTACAGCCTGGCATTCAACAGTGATGAACAACTGCAAGGGCAGATTTAGGATACCACCTCAGGATTATTTAGACCGTTAGGCACTTGGAGACTGATCTTAATTCCACTGAAGTCAACAATTACACTTCTGTTCACATCCATGGTAGAGATTTGACACTGACTAAATAGTTTCCATGTTGCTTGATAGTCTTTTACAATAAAATATGTCAAGCTACACAGCTTCCCAGCACCAGAGGTATGTCTATATAATCAACAGCTGGTCAAACTTGTGCTCAATCCAAACCACTACTCTGTTCACATTGTGTGGACCCAATTCTTGGTTTAGGACTGCATAATCCCTTGGTGTGTATCGAGATAAGACAATGAGAAAGGCTGGATCCCTCGTGTCCCTTGGCACAAGTCTAAATACATCAATATCCAGTGTGGATGGGACAGATATGCTACATTTAACCTGGCCACTACCACATATCCCACTTGCTTTTGCAGCAATGTCTCATGGCTGAGGTCAAGGAGACTTACCGTCTACTAGGTCTTTCCTGGGACCCTTTTGTTTGCACGTGGGCAAATATTGCAAGGGCTCCTGCACTCCAAGCAAGTGCATGCTATAGACAACAATTTACATACACAGCATATGCACAGCTCTAATTTTACCTTCCTCTCAGGTGTTTGCATGGCAGACTTAAATTCTCAACAGAAGCAGTTTTGACGCAGTGAAGATTATCTATGCAGATCCATTCCACTCTTTGTAGGACCTCTTCCATTTTCTCTGCAGCACCAGACTACCTTCTGGAACACAGCAAGTAAATAAAGGCCATATAATTTCTTCGGTGTTCTCAGGAGAGTTCAGTCACAGAAAAATGTTAGCATTAGCGTGGTCTCAAGTCAAATAACATTGTTTTATGGAATTTGCATCCCATATTCATAATTCTTTGCAAACCTGACCTTTTAACCTTCAATTCTGATGTCACAAATATTTACACAGATAAGCAGTTTCTGGGATAACCCAGTTTTGTTCAAAATGAAAAATCCCATATATGGAACACAGTTCAGCTATCTAAATATTTGTGTAAACAAATACTGCTTAATTTGGAGCACTACCTTTACCACACCACTGTACTTAACACTTAGCATTTGTTTTTTATTCCAGGATGACATACTATTGAAATGTGCTCCATGTTTGTTTCAAGAACCCAGCACAGAAGGGGAAGGTTTTGGTCCAGATCTTGCCATCACACACCTTCTTTCACTGACCTGAATGTGAGCTGCATCGAGCCTGATAGATACATTTTCCATTGAGAAATTCTAGTGGACAAACAGTTTTGATTCACTGTCCTGTGAAGACTTTGAGCTCTGCGACTGCTTCAGTGCAAGACTCTCCAGGTACAGAGAAGAGTGCCACGTCACTCCCATTGACTGCAGTATGAATTACGCTTCATTCCTTTTCAAATCTCTCTCTTCCCTCTCTCAGATGGAAACTGCCCAATTTTTACTGGAGGGAGAAGAAAAAAATGCATTAAAAAGGCAGCAAAGTGTATGGTGATTGCCTTTTTCCCTATCTAGTGAACACTGTCCCAAAGATGTTCTTCTCAAGTCAGATGAAACTGAATAATATATTTTAATATCACCACAGGCTAAGTTTCACCTTTAAATATTAATATTTAAATATTAATGAAATAGCAGGAGGAAAGCAGACTGACAGGTGTAATACAAGTCAGACAAAATAGCACAGTAAAATTATATGCTGCATTGAAATTCTCATTAGTGATAATGAGATATGCGCATATAATCCATGATCTGAAGATGTACTCCAGAAAATCCAGGTAGAATAAATGATCAGAAAATTTTGCTAAGAGTAATTATTCTTATTTTATAATTTTGGAGACAATTCTTTAAGAGAAGAAAAGTCAGACACCTGCACTTATGCATGTAAGTGGACTTTTTTCTTTAAATTGGACCCTTATTGGATTTGTTTCCTAAAATATTTTACCCAAGGGTCTCTTTGCATTCCAACAGTATAGCAAAATCTTAATCTTTACATTTAAGAGAACAGACACCTGCACTTATGCATGTAAGTGGACTTTTTTCTTTAAATTGGACCCTTATTGGATTTGTTTCCTAAAATATTTTACCCAAGGGTCTCTTTGCATTCCAACAGTATAGCAAAATCTTAATCTTTACACAGTCCTTCATAGTAGCTCACTAGTCTGTTCTTTGATTAATCAAAGTGTCTCTCTTAAACACACCCTGAGTACTGCTTATACCACTAAAGCTGTCTGAGAATAGTGGAAAATTACATGCTGAAATTATAAACATTTTCCCATTAAGTGCAATATAACAAGATAGAGACATAATTTTGAAGTAGGATCAGTTCTTCATTCAGCACCTTCACTGCAATATAAAAAGGCAAAATCACAGAAGTCAGGTAGGAACACCGGGAGCTTTCAAATCATTCACACTTAAAATCATGTGTGCAAATCTACAAGATGGTTTTGAAAATGTGACTGAAAGAATCTGTCTTAAAACCAATGAAAACAAGACGTTAATAATGAAGGAGAGCTTAACAGATCCACAGCTGCTGCCTCACAGGTCTATGTCTCTGTTAAAGCTGCACTGTTTAATGGAAAGGTAATATGGTGTTGGAAATTATGTAATTAAAAAAATTATTTACAATTAGTTTGTTTATCCTTTTTGAAGACAGTTAACTACTTGTAAGGTGTAAAGGTGTAAATGTTTAGAAATGCATGGTGGAGGTGAGGTTTAACTTCCCCGGAAGCAGTAAATATTCTACACTAATATCAGGCTGGCTAGGGAATTCTATTTGTCATATCTCTCAGTGTCTCTCAGCATCACCTGCAGGGCCAGACTTATTCAATGCTTTATCTTCTTCTGTCAGAAAAAAAAACCCGACTAACACTAGTTCTATGGCACAGCACAAATGACTTTACTTTTGCAGGTAAGTTCTTATCCTGAGCAATCAGACTCCAGAGAAAGTCTCATAGCGACCAACAAATAGCTGTACAACATCAGCCAATGTGAGAGTACTGCAAGATCATGAATGTGGAATACAACTGAAAATGCTATTTTCACAGGGCATGTATATTCTGAGGAGGCTGAGATCTGTGCATGTCCTAAGTCTGAGCTGCCAGCACAGCAAGTTTTATTTTAAATAACACCTGTACCACCTACTGCGTCCTCACTGAGCTTCCAACATAGCCCTTCCAATACTTATGTCCCCACCACCTCACCTGCACTATGCACAGCTCCATGGCTCAACACACAGTCCAACAACGTATCCTGCCAGCTCCTTACTCTCCCTAATGATTTCCCCTGGCTTTACTGTGCCAGAATCCCGTAACAGGCTCACGAAATTCAGGGAGAACAACTGAGGGAGCTGAGACATGGCATCCAGCTTATCCCAGACACTACACTGCCCAAACCCATGTGAGATATGGGCCTGGGTGAGGCAGCCTCTGAGCACAGGGAACATGGTTGACCTCATGCAAAAGACATCTCCACTGTTCTTAGTAAGCACCACACATCAGCAGAGATGCTCATTGTCCTTCTGATGTGAGATGACCAACCAGGAGCCATTAATTTCAGGATGTAACAGGGCTCTTGAGAAAACACAAGCTTATTTTTGAGGATACACAACATGTAGACGGTGGTGGTGACCACCAGATGGCAGTGGCATGTGCTTGGATGTGAGACACTGCATTTTGGCATCATCAAAGGACTGTCCCACTACTGTTGTCAGGGTCAGTGAGGGAATGTGCTCTTTTAGAAGAGCACACTCAAGGGACTCCAGGGTATAACAAAAAAAAATGTTTTTGTTGAAGTCGACTATCACTTTTTTTTAATTGAAGTTTAGTTCTATGGCACTTGAAATAGCATTTTTTACAACAGAAATTTTGCTTCACATTTGGTATCTAGACAGAAGACATTTTTTTTTGAGTGCTTATTCTTGCTGGGTTGTTAAGGCTTAGAGCCTAAGAAGTCACACAGAGACCTGCTTCATTCATCAAAACCTGCTGCACATCTGCAAAATATATATGTCTTATGCTCCAGGTTTCCATGTGCATCCTTGCTTTATTTTTCTTGAAATGTACAAAACCCAGCTCAGGATTTTTTTTTTTTTTTTGCATTTTGCCATCTAAATCGGTTAGGCATCTCTTGTTTTTTTTTTGTTTTGCCATCTAAATCGGTTAGGCATCTCTTGTTTTTCTTGCTTTCTTTTGTGGAATTACATAATTACAGATTAATGCATTTTGCCATTCAAGCTTGAAGTAATTCAGGCTTCATTTAAAGCCCTAAATTGCCCTTTTACACAATATACAGTTAGTACATTTGTTCTCTGCCTGGAGCTTACCTATACTGATTTGCTGCCTCCTTTTCTTTGTCTTTGATTATCTTCATTCCTTACGGACATGGATGGGAAAGGGTAAAACACACTATTAATCCAAAGGATGGGCATTATATAGAAGCAATGTCATTCTGAGCCTAGAACAAAATAAAAATTCTTTCCATTTCACTCAATCATCTTTCTTAAAAAAACTTCTTTTCGCTCCGTACCCTCCAGAAGAGGAATGAAGGCATAGGCACAAAAACTGCTGCAAAGCAAGCTGAATACCAGGACTCCCTCATGTTTAGTGCGGAGAGGGCTGAGGGAGGACAGGCTCTCTGAGAGACCAAGGGCTCACCAGAAGGACACAGGAACAGCTCTAGGCCAGACCCTGTCTCTGACAGTAACCAGGAGCTTTGATTCCCTACATACCCTGGACCTGGGGCAAAGGTTGATTGTTATCATGGATAAGCAAGCATAAGTAATTACTGAACTCTGTACAAAAGGGTATGAGGAACCCCCTAGAGAAGTCCAGCATTTCAACTCAACTAGGTAATACTTAAAGCCTACAAACCCAGATAAACATCCAGCACTATTTCCAAAGCTGCACTTAAGGACCTTGGCTATGTTAAGAGCCTATTCACCCTGTACTCCCAATAGTCAGTGAAGAGAGACAGACACCACTATGGCGCCCATGTGACATCTGAACTGCTTTTTGAAGTGAGTGCTTTAATACAGGACCGCTGTTAATGTCCATAGTTAGATGGCAGGAATGTGAGCATGAATGATTTATTTCAATCATGCAGGATGTCTGTGGCAGAGGTAGAAGCTCTACATGTATTTTCTGAGTCCCAGTCCCATAATTGAGTGACACTCTGAAATAATTTTGGTTATATTATTAATGTCATTTCTTTACACCTGCCAATTTATATGAGAATGTTTTAAGCTGTCAGAGTACAGGGGAGTGTAGAAACTAGACTGCATGCCATGGCTGAACACTGTTTCAATCACCAAATGCTTCCTTCCTTTACTAATACATATCCTCTAATAAGGCTCTGTTCATTCCCTTCAAGAAAATTCCGATATCTGATGTGCTGTTGCATGCTTGGCAAATGACCTGTGTTTTACCATTATGTAAGTAAAGACGGAACATGTCTCTTCGCACGACTCAATGATTTAATAATTATTAATGAGACATTACGCCTTTAAACATTTCTGGCAGATGATTAAGTGCACACTAAATGTTTAACATAGCTTTTAGAGGCTTGTATTATGATGCTGCATAGCAACTGAAACTTCATATACACAGCTAAGGTAAATTCCATTATAGCTATCTGGGAATTGTTGCTGAGATTTTGTGAAGCGGACAAAATAACAAACTTCGGTCAATATATTCAGTGTCATTTGTATATCAAGCAGTTTTGCCACACCAAGGAGTTTTGCACTCTCGATGTATCCATATTGCAAACCTATATCCAGATATTCCTTACAATGTACATGATTCTCACCTGCAGAATCCTGGCACATAATGTCCAAAGACATTTGCCTTCTGCTAGATGCGAACAGCCTGTCTTCCTGCAGTTAAAAATAGAGCTCTGCTGTGAGAACCAGCCATCTGCAGGATGTCTACAGGCATGAATGCTCAGGAAAGCAGTGGCAAGACATTGAGTAACGTGCATCAAACTGAACAAGGTGAGCTGTAGAAGAAAGGTTGAGGACCTTTACACACAAACGTGACATGGAGGTCCGTTATCACTAACTTAAAAAACCAAAAACCTTTCCCTTATAATACTGACAAATATGAGTGAGAATGTAGCTGGACATTTGGAACAATTTATTGTTTTCCTCCTTTGCTTGGTTCTGCAATAAGCTCAGGTGGCAACCAAATACTTAATAAACATTAGCTAGCTTCTAAATCTGCTCATCTTACTCAGCATTGCCAAAAAGAATTTATTCATGTTACTATTGTTATTATTGCTATTAGTCAGTCAGGGGTTGTTTAAGACAGTTTGAAATGGTTGTAAGGTACAAAGCAAGAGTTTGCCCCAATAGAAGACAAAGTGTTAGTCCAAACAATGTATAAGCCTGATGTGGTCATGAATACTATGTGCTCTTGCTCTCTACACACTTGCCATTCCCATGTACCTTACTGCAGTTTAAGGGAAGGAGTGGTAACAGTGAGAAGCAGCTTTGGAAGCACAAAAGCCATGATGATCATTAGTTTGTTAGAATTAAATCTACCAGTGGTCCTTGGTTCTAGTAAATAATTGAAGGCAGATCATGGTTTTCCTAAGCTCTGTTTGAGTTGGACTGTGACAATAACGACAAAGAGTCAATTTAAGCCACCTTTATCCTCTCCTGTCTGAGTCCTTGGTGCTTACTCTACAGAAAATCATATAGAAAGGTAAGAAGTTCTTGTTTATGTTTGCTGCCAACAGCTCAAGAGAAACTAGTATCTAATACTGCCGTGTAGCAATTATTTCTCCAGTAAGAATAGACAATCACATATCTTAGTGCAGTGATATCCCACTGGGTTATAAGCTGATGTGACACTGCCTTTTGTCAGATTACATGAACAGAGACCAAAAGCATCACAGCCAGTTAAAACAACTTTGATCCCCTGTGGAGGCTCCAAGTTGTCTAAGAAAGGTGACTGGTACCTGTTAGGAACAAATCAACAAAGAGATAGAGTAGGTCATACAGTTTCCGGGTGACTACATTTTTACCGATTAAACACACATGAATGAATTGTGCTTTGTTTCTAAGACAGTTTTCTCTGAAATAGCCTGCCTTCAGATGAAGTACACAGTCTTAGGGAGGTGGCCTAGTCATTGAATTCTCCTATCAGTATTACCAGAGAAGAGAGAACTGTAGTTCAGGTATGTTGAAACAGCCGGACTGCACTAAGGCCAATCTGAAGACTGGGAAGACCATGATTCTCCCTGGATTTACATGATTGTTCAAGACCTGACACCTGAAAGAAAAGGCTCTGGAAGATACCAGAGGGGTCAAGCATGCAATGACTTGCTGTGCCAACAAGATGTGTGGCTCTTCCATCACTCCATTTTAAATTTCGCCTGTTCTGGGGCGCAAGAACAGAAATTGTGATCACCAGTAGAATTTAACTCTGATCCATTAAGAAAGACTGCCATCTCCTGGTTTCTTCAACAACAGTCTTTCACAGAAAAAAAGATGGTTTCGTTAAAGCTCTCCGCACATCATAAAGTCACGCTTGCTCTGAACCTTTAGGGGAAAATGTCACTGATAATAAAGGACAAGCAAGTGAAAGTTCGAAAGGCTAATGCATTATGACTACACTGTATAGGTTAAGCCAATGTGTGTAATAATTATAACTATCGCAGCTTGACACAGCTTATAAAGGCTTGAACCATAAAAGCTCAGAGTCCAATAATACAAGTTATTGAGCAGTCTCTTATGGAGCGCTGACTGTCCGAGCTCCCACTGAGTTTCAATCAAAAAATGCAATATTATGTAACAGACTAATAATTAACCATTCTCATTCTCAGGAATATTAAAACCCCTTTAAAAGGCAATCTGAAATGGTCTTAAGAGTAAAAGTAACTTACACTGGTTTTAAGGACATGCAGAATGATGTAAAGCAGAAGAGTAGTGTAAAACTATGGATGTAGGAGCATACTAATAATATTGAGCAAGTGAGGGGTGAGCCACTTCAAGAAAATCACTAGTAACTGTATTCCTAACTGCGCCTTGCAGCAAATGTGAGAATGGACTCACTTGATATTTTCTTGAGTGTATTCTGTAACTCACCATGGGCTAAAAGCACACTTAGGTAGAGGTATCAAAGATTATTTGACAAGCTGTATTATCATGGTTTAACCTCAGTTGGCAACTAAGTACCACACAGCCGCTCGCCCAAT
>NW_008794520.1:1285892-1288949 GCF_000699145.1 Aptenodytes forsteri
CTGTGCCCCCTCCCAGATTCTTGTGCACCCCCAGCCTTCTCAGTCGGTAGAGCATGGGAAGCTGAAAAGTCCTTGACTAGTGTAAGCACTACCTAGCAACAACTAAAACATCGATGTGTTATCAACTTTGTTCTCACCCTAAATCCAAAACACAGCACTGTACCAGCTACTAGGAAGAAAATTAACTCTGTCCCAGCTGAAACCACGACATGTATGTTAACTAATTAGCTTCCTCCTCTGTCCAGGTTTGTGAAAATCTGGTCCCCCAAGATGTACACGTCGTTACAAAATAGTATTTTACTGTCACTTGTATATTTAAATTTTGATGGTTAAGAATATCACACTTTTGTTTAATATGACAACAGTGCCCAGAACTCCCTGAAACGTACAGGCCTTCTTTGTTATAGGTCCCATACAAACGTGTTTTTTAAATTAGTCCTTGCTTTAAGGGCTTGCTATCTAAATACAAACAGGCAGTGAGAGTAAAGAAATATGGCTATCCTCATCTTACAGATGAAGACATTCTCACTGTATGGATGAGATAAATGAAGTTTATGGCAGAAGTCTCTCAATCGCTAGCCCTTTAGAGCGATCACTTAAGATAATATGAACATCTACAGCATAACAAGGCATTGAGTTCTGTCCTCACAAGTCCCAGACAGATGTCTTGACTGCAAAATCTTTTTTATTATTTTATACAGGAAGGAAACAAACATTTAAAGCATAAATATTATTCTGAACATAGGCATGTTGTCAGTATTACTGAAGTCAGGGGCCTGAGCTCAAGGAGTTTAATGTTTAAGGTATCAGTTCCCCATCCATAATCAGAAGAATGCTAATACTATTGTTTAAATAATGCTTTGTTTAATTCAAGATTTTCAACCCCTTTTTCCTTGAAGGAATAATTTTGCATTGTTTAGAGTAAAGGTAAAAGGAATTTCAAACTGTAACATAAAGAAAATATTACTCTTCAGCACAAAAAGGCTTACACTGTTTAGAAAGAAACATAACAATTTAACTATGTTATGTTATCTGAAAGTTTTTCACAATAGTTGCCATTGCGTCCTTCTATAAGCTTTTAGACTTCTAGGTATATGTATGAAAATGAGTAAGACTGAAGAAAACTCAGAAAAACATTACACTTTCTCCATCATCTTTTTCACTAACAATATAAGAAACATAGGGCTACTATTCAGGGAAGTCAAATCTGACTTCAAATTTCAGGAACCTACTTTAAAACAGCAATTAAAAAAATCATAAATGGCATGATAGAACTGAATTAAAAACATTCGGCAATGCATAGAAAATTTTGTAGTGGAACATTGTTCTGTGATAGTTAAATGAAGGAACACATGATGGAGCGCTGGGGGGGGGGGGGGGAGGTAACCTCAATCCTTCATTCCCTTTCCTCTTCAACTAATGGCATTTTTGTGTTGGAGCTATCTCACAGCTAGGGTGACATCTTGTGTTCATTCCATCCACAAAATGCCACAGATTTGTCTCCATCCAGCTGCCATGCATCCAGAACGTCCAAAGCTCTATCCCTCCCCTTCAAATTGTATCTTCAAAATAGTTGCAAAGAATCTTAGCTGACCCTATGTATTTCACTTACTGTCTCAGATTTCATAACCTCTTTAATTGTGAATTTATATTATTTGAACAGAGCTATTTTAAATGAAGATATGTTAAATGATAAGGCAATATAAAAGACACACCCCTTCTGAAAAGGAGACAGTAATGTATTTACTAGGACTATTTAAATTAATGAGGGTACTGTAAAAGGAAAGCCTTTTATGCCTGAGAAAATTGTTATTTTAAAGATTATGAACCTGTCAGTCTGTAAGTTATAAACTAGCTGCTACACCTGCAGTTTGATTAATCTGTTAATTAATCACTTGATCCTACTTGTAGCCTTTGCAGTATTTTGAAAAACCTTCACTAAGTTTTTTTAAAACAGGAAAATATTAAAAAATGGATCTTCATATGTAAAGAAAGAATATCGCAAATTTAAATGCTATCTTAATAGAAGTGACTGCACCTTACTGTCATGTGCAAAACAGGCTATTTATCAATACTTACCAGGGATGGTGGAATAGTTGAAACAAACAGCTGTAAACAGCCTCCCGAAATAGAACAGAAAATGTTTGATTATTATTTCATCCAATTCAGAAAAGCAGTTTCTGAGTACACAAAAAATATTTTGTAAGTTTAAATTACGAATGTCAGAAACAACTTGTTCTGCACTGATACAATAAAATAAAAAAATAAAATAAAATAAAATAAAATAGAATCTAAACTGTTCAGCTGTGTGCCATGCATGCTTTTACACTACAGTTGTCCTCATGGTACCCTCTTGCCTGCCAGAAGTACATTACAAATTGTGCACTGCTCTTGTATTATGTATTATTTGTTCTCTCATTGCCTCTGTGAGGATAAAAATGTGTATAGCACCTTGTTTTCCTAGAGGATTTTTTTGTTTGCAGTGTATAGGTGTTAAATGTAAAATGACCATATATTTAATTTGGAAATGGCAAAGTTTTCTTAGCAAAAAGAGTTATATAATTATAACAGAAAGGCCCACTGTGACAACTGTGACAAACAGAAGGGAGGTGATCCTTCCCTCTGCTCAGCACCGGTGAGACACATGTGGAGTATTGTGTCCAGCTCTGGGCTCCCCAGTACAAGGACAGGGACATACTGGAGTGAGTTCAGCAAATTACAGGTGACATTACGGTGGGGGTCTGCTACAGGCCACCCGACCAGGAAGACCGAGCGGATGAGGCCCTCTATAGACAGACAGGAGCAGCCTCACGTGCACAAGCCCTGGTCCTCCTGGGGGACTTCAACCACCCCGACATCTGTTGGAGGGACAACACGGCAGGGCATAAGCAATGCGGGAGGCTCCTGGAATGCGTCGATGATAACTTCCTTCTCCAAGTGACAGAGGAGCCAATGAGGAGAGGTGCTCTGCTGGACCTTGTTCTCACCAACAAGAAAGGGGCTGGTGGGGAATGTGAAGCTCAAGGGCAGCCTGGGCTGCAGTGACCACAAAATGGT
>NW_008794520.1:1290664-1296114 GCF_000699145.1 Aptenodytes forsteri
GGGATGGAACACCTCTCCTGTGAAGAAAGGCTGAGAGCGGTGGGGTTGTTCAGCCTAGAGAAGAGAAGGCTTCGGGGAGACCTTCTTGCAGCCTATCAGTACTTAAAGGGGGCTTCTAAAAAAGATGTCAGCAAACTCTTTAGCAGGGCCTGTTGCGACAGGACAAGGGGCAATGGCTTTAAACTAAAGGGGGGTAGATTTAGACTAGATAGAAGGAAGAAATTTTTTATGCTGAGGGTGGTGAAGCACTGGCCCAGGTTGCCCAGAGAGGTGGTGGATGCCCCATCCCTGGAAACCTTCAAGGTCAGGTTGGACGGGGCTCTGAGCAACGTGATGTAGTTGAAGATGTCCCTGCCCACGGCAGGGGGGTTGGACTGGATGACCTTTAGAGGTCCCTTCCAACCCAAACTATTCTATGATTCTATGATTCTAAATGGCCACAAAGATGATAAAGGGATTGGAGCATCTGGCATACAAGGAGAAACTGAGAAAGCTGGGACTGTTCAGCCTGGAGAAGAGAAGGTTCAATGCATATCAATACCTGATGGGAGGGAATAAAGATGATGGAGTCTTCTGTGGAGTCTCCATCCTTGGAGACACTCAAAACTTGAATGGACAGGGTCCTGAGCAACCCACTCTAGCTGACCATGCTTGAGCAGGGGAGTTGGACTAGGCAATGTCCAGAGGTGCCTAGCAACCTCAACCATTCTGTGATTCTACGATTGCAACTGTTTTCTTCATTTCAGAGAGATTTAGGCAATATTTTAGATAAGCTGGGCCCTAGTGATGATGTATTTTGGAGACGAGGAACAAAATACTGACCTTAGCATAAATTTCTGTGGCAAACCAATGCATAATCCCTCTTACTGCACGGAAGAACTACAGCATTTTATACTAGGTGGCATTTCCTAAACACTGAAGATTTTTTGCCCATAAACGACACATAATCTAGCTGTAATCACCTCTATATAGCTCACTTCAGTTTAATTAAGCTAATCTCACACAATTAGCTGATCACCTTGGTGGATCACAGAGTCAATGATGTAGTCACAGATGGTAACAAATACACACGGCCGGGTATTATCTGCAAATCGCTAGCCTCTGAATCCAGCTGCCAATGTGGTTGCATTCCATTGCTAGAAAAGGACACAAAGAAATTGATTTTTGTGGGTTTCCAGCCGTTAAGGATCAAATAGGGTAGGCATGTAGCTGATCATCACTGTGGGATGCATCTCTTCAGGAAGGGCCCAGACTAGCACAGTAACCTGGACTCCTGCCACCCAGCTCATATGACACACCGGAATTTCACGATCAACCATGATAAACTCTGCAGAGAGGTCTAAAATAGTGAGATCAGACTTTTGCCCTCTATGTGTATAAAAGAGGAGATCATTCATTAGAACAATTAAAATGGTTTCAGTTCCTTACCCTGGCACAATCCAGATTATTCCAGCTCTAGAATATTGGATTCCCTTTAATGAACTAATAAGGGCAATGGTGACAGCCTAACACTTTGAGATATTAAACTGCTTCTCAGAAACACCTGAGCAGTTGTAAGTTCCAGAAAATCCACAAGAATTATGCAAAATCTACAAGGTCTTCTATGAAATACAATTCAACCCATCTCTACTTTCTCATCCTGGCTGCAGATCTGCACTGGATTTGATTTGGAACACATTCAGGTAAACGTCCACCTGCATTTACAGTTGATACACTGAATAGCTTCAGCTGAAAAATATGGGGTAAATGAGAAATTTCCTAAAAAACTCACAAATGTGATTTGAATCCAGCTGTATTCCACATGCTACACGAAGTGTTGATGATGCCAGTTATAACTGAGACAATACCTCCATATGACACAAGGGAGACGTTATTTGAAAGCAGTATTAAACAAAAACCCTACAAAACTGTGATTATAATAGCCTAGCTTGCTTTTTACAAACACAGGTATCTTACTCTCCTTGTCTTAAACTCAAAGCCATACTTTAAATTCCGTCACAGATTCAGTGATATTCTATGATACTCTATGGAGATATGATTTGCACCAGCAATTTCTAACCCCCGTAAACATTAACATGTTCTATAAATCAAGTCATCTATTCTCTACGTGATATATCTGGATATATCTGTATCTACACCATTTACATCAGTTCAGGTGTGGGTAACTTTTCTCTGCTGAAGTCCAGATTTCAGAATTATATGTCTCAATTAAATTGGAAAATTTATTATTTCTGCAGATACCTTTGTATCCATCCCTTGTATACATATACAGATTTTTTCCTACCTAAGTCAGACACATTGGAAAAAACCTGATATCTATCCGATACTTGATTTTAAACCAAGTCCCTACCCAGAACTTATTACTGTCTGACAGATAAATTTGATCTAGCAGGGCAAACTATAATCTGTTAAAAATTAAAAGACAACTCTGAAAGCTTTTCCAGTTTGTGGCTGCAAGCAATAAAAGCTCTAGTTTTCTAGTTCAAAAGTTTTAGCTTAATGGTGCAGATGTTCATAAATTACATCAGTGGTGGTTTTTTTCATGTCCAACCTAAGACATCAAAAAAGCATTTTTTCAGAGATTCTGCTTTCTGGAAATAAAACCTGTCTGCATTAATTCAGCTCTGTACCACAACTCTAGTATCCGAAAATGACTACACATTTTTGTTTCATGATCTTTTCTTTCTATATGGGATTTTGATAGCTTTTGTATAAATTATCACCATCTACGTGAAATGATACAACTGAAATCAATGACTACTTTTGTGTTACACTGTTAGTCAACACAAGTTAGTTAACGGTAAGTAGGAGCAAAGATTTTGAATTTGGCGTTAATGATGAATTGACTCTGGGAGATACTGACATTGGCAGCCCATTAAAACCATTCATCTTCAGAGATAAACTCAGAGTTTCTAATATGGACTTATTCAGCTCTATAAAGGCTTTGATAACCCAATACACGATTCCCTACAAACGTTCCTGCAAGATCATGTGTAGAGAATTTGAGACATTTTGACAACAACTCAATAACCATTTGAAAAATCCTATTGTTAGTAACGATTGCCTGATAAGTCAAGCAATTAGGAATGAATCTATTGGACAGAAAAGAGACATGTATCAGGGAGAATTCATATGATGTCTAAGAACTGCCAAACTTCAGAGAAAAACTATTAACATGAGTTAGTGGTTTAAACTATTGTCTAGACCTGTCACAATAAAATTATCATTATTGCTTTCTGAGCCTTCTTTTTTGTGACTTTCCACAATTGCAACTTGAAGAAAAAACAAAGACAAAAAGAAAGAAGCTCATAAAACATGTTTTGAAATTTCCAGAGAAGCACACTTCTTTGCTAACTCTAACCAACATCGTTTACAAAATATTGGGACAAAGCAATGTTGGAGCACATGATACTTTGCCACCTAATGAAATCTGTAATTTCTGAATTCCTGTACATAATGCCATGACATCTGTTTACACAGATGCAAGATCATAATTTATCTGCAAATGCAACAAAGTTTTCCTTGTGCGCCACGCTGATAATAGCCAATTGACCTAGTCAATATATTCTGCTCAGCGGGATCTAATATACCTTCTCAGGACAGTTTATCAGTTTGGGCCTCGTGCCACACTAATGCAATTTCATGAAGACTTGCCAAGTCAGCTGGGACCCAACATGGACACTGAGGTGAGTTCTTTATTTAGGATTTTACCTGACCAGGGTTTCCAGGTCCTGATTCTTGGCAGAGCTGCGAGTGTGATGACGGGGGTGAAAGCAAAATAGTGATGATCCTGGCAGTACCGGTTAAGATAGGAACATGTGGACCATGCCACGCCCGAAGGACATAATTTTCTCCTCCCTCAGTGGAAGTATTAGTGTCAGCTCCCTCCTGCCCAGATTTTTAATTCACTCTCTCTGCACAATGACCATATTCCAGAAAGGAGCAATGCCCGGGCTAAATCTGGATCCAAACAGTAAACCTAGTCACATACGTATAAATCAGTACAGGCTAGGAAGAGCAAACCCGTATCTACTCAAAAATACATTCTGCAGACACAATATAAGGTAGCCAGGAAGAAAATATGTCCAGAACCTAAATTACACTGGGTTGCGATAAGGAACTTTTACCTGCTTAAAATTCAGCCTTGACCTGACTTCCCCTGGAGTTTTGTACTCAAATCCTTTCTTGCTGAGGATGGTCAGTTTATTTTCAAAACGCAGCTGATGGAGATAGCAGTTATCCTTTCAACATGATAAACCAGTGGCCAGACCTGTTATCCAGTCTGTCAAAGTCTGGACAAGATCACGCCATTCGTATTTTGAAGTTCTGGCAAAAAAAATTAATTATCATCCTGGTGATCCATATGACCTCTGCAAGACAGCAATTACAGATGGTGAAAAATGACTTTTGTTTCATCTCTAACATCAGTAGCTTTTGAAAAAAACGTTATATGCACTTTGAAATTAATATCGTAATTGTTTTGCAGTTTAATCTGCATTACAGCAAGGTATTGCAGGCTGAACCTTACACAGTTTGTAATCATTCAGATTTCTACAAACACGGTGGTGACTGGTTTAAGACAGCAAAGCAATCTGCTGCACATTCCTGCACTGTTTGTGCCATCTGCTGGTCAAGAGGACCTGAAGGGTGCTGCATTTCAGCCTGCAGGAATCGCTCCTTGGAAGAGTATGTAGAGCCAAAAAGCGGGAGAACACTAAAAGGAAATGTCATGCTGCCTGTCACTGGAATCGAGGAGCAGCTGGGAGCTCCAGCTGGCCAGCTGGAAAGCCCTACCTAATAGAGCTCCAAGAAACCGTGCCCTGGGAAGGACGGGCTCCCAGATTTGGCCCACTTGCTAGCACTGCCAGGCTGGTGAAAACCCAGGGGATTTCCATGTTCTTTGCACCCATCAGGAGGAAGAGACAGCGGACCAGGTGGCTACCGAAGATGCAGGACTTCACCGAAGGCACAGCTGTGTCCTTCATCCCCAGGGTCGGTGCTGGGGATTCTGCAAGCCTGAAAGTTTCACCAGCTGTAGTGCTGGAAGTCGGCGTGAAAGTTTGCACCGCTGCGCGCTGCGTTCCCTGGGGATGCCGCTGGAGCTAACAGCCGGTGGGGATCACCACTGTCAGCTACTGCCTGCGGCTTGGCAGCACTGGGGGGCACACAGCGGTGCCTCCGGCCCCTCCGGCCTGCACACGAGAGGACACACAGGGTGTCCCCAAAACCAACCTCTCCCAGAGGTGCTAAATTTGGAACCGCAGAGGTGGATGCCCGGGAGCGCTTCTCTCTCCCGTTGGATTTAAACGCCTGTAACCATGAGGACAAACGGGTACTGTGGGGCAGGGGGTGTCTGGGGCAGAGGTGGCGACTCCCTTCCCGGGGGTAAAACGGGGCGTTTTCCGCCGTCGCTCGCTGAGCTACAGGGGACGGGCAGGGGGGACAGCGCC
>NW_008794520.1:1296755-1304119 GCF_000699145.1 Aptenodytes forsteri
CGCGGCGGGGAGGAGAAGAAGAGGAAGAAGAAAAAGAGGAAAGCGGCGGCTCATGCGGAAGGCGGTACGTTATCTTAACAAATACCCCTTGTCTCCCAGGGCTGAGTTATCTTGGAGACCCCAAAAGCGCCTACTTTCGTTTTCCGCCCGGTGGGAGAGGATTCGTCGGCTGGACTGCGAGAAGTACCGTGTGTTGGTCTGGTGTATGTTTTAAAGCCCTGGAGGTCTTCAGTATTACCTGTTCTCCTATTCCAACTGTAACGTGTCAACTCTAACGTCTACTAAACCGGTAGCAACCAATTTAATTGCTGCATAGGATTCTGCTTTGTAGCATTAAGTTTGGCTGTTTTGCTTGTTTATTATACAAATACATATACTGTCTTTCACAGTAGAGCTTTGACAGATGGATGTTTCCTGTGCTTGAATGTCTAGCCAGTATGTCTTTTTAGGAAGGCGTTCAGCCTTTGGCAACATCTGTATATTATGAAACTAAAGTATGCTGGGAGACTACCCCCAAAAATTGCATCCTGCAAATATTGCTAGATTTTTATATATTTTTATACACATATATACCACACATATATATATATTTGAAACTTCTGTCTCTTTTGTGTTTGATCTTTGTGACACTTCGCATGGTTATGCAAATAAAGAGGTGTTTTCGTGCACTTCTCTTGAGGATTCAGGTACTTAAAACGGAACAGACATTACATTTCACATGACCTGAGCACAAACCGCGTTGGAAACTTGATGTCTGCGTTACAAAATTCTTTCCTATCTGTAACTTGTTCCACGTTTCCACAGAAAATTTCATATAGCATACATGAAGCTTCACTGTCTTGCTGTGCGAAGTGGATTGTGTGCAAGGAACTTCTGAATTGCTCTCTGCCTCAGAAATTCCCATAGAAACCTTGCCTCCCCTTCTCCTGCCCCCCTCCCACCCCACAAAAAAAGCATGACATTTGTAAGGGGTTTACAGACTAATGACATTCACTCTCTGGAACAACTTTTAATGATGAACACATCCTTCGTATCTCTGACTGACTTGACTTCTGTAAAATAACACTCTAGGTACAGAAACTAAAAAAGCAAAAACTGAAGAAGATGAATCTGTGGAGGTAGAAGATGAAGATAAGCAGGATTCTGGAGAGAAAGAAGTGGAAGAGGAGGAGGGGGAGGAGGATGATGAAGTGCCCAGTTTACCACTAGGTGTAACAGGTATCTTGTGTCCTCTTTTTCATGCGTGTGCAAAAAGCCAAGGTCTAACACTTTCTTCCAGAGCAAGTTGCAGTTTTCAAATCAGCTTTTTAAGTCAGGTGTTGGAATAGGTGACGTGACGCTGGCAACTGTTACAGCTATTAGTCAGTTCCTGTTCTTTGAAATTTGCATTATATACACACACTCCTATTAGTCTTAAAATTACTAGTGAAAATCTGTTTTAAAACATATATACACACATTTAACTGTAGAGGAAAAGTCAATGAAGAGCAAGATGGAGGTGTATGACTAGTAAATTTGGCAGGAGAAGCAGTGCATTCATGTTCATTTCTAACAGGTCTGTGTAGTATTCTTAGGAACGCATTAACACAGAGTATTTTGTTAATGTCTTCAGATTTTGTGGTAGAAAGGAATAAGAAAAAGTCCTTTGATTTTTTTTCATCTAGGTCAATTTTAACTGGATCATCTCAGAGGACAGATGGAATCAGAGAAATAAGTTTGAATATTTTCTTATTTTCCCGCCTCACTTCAGGTGCTTTTGAAGACAATTCTTTTACTTCCCTGGCTGGTGTTGTCAGTGAGAATACATTGAAAGGCATAAATGACATGGGTTTTACGCACATGACCGAAATTCAGCATAAAAGTATTAAGCCACTTCTGGAAGGCAGGTAAGAAATACATCTTTTTAATCACTACATGGACCCCAAATGTTGTGTAAATTTTGCTAGCAAGCTAAATACATGAAATGTGACTTTCTGCAGCTGAACTTTTTTTTTTTAAATATGTTCTCATATGTTTTCTGTATTTTGTTTATAGACGTTAATACAGGTTAACAAAGTATATCTGTGTTGCATGTGAAGAAAAACTTAGGGTAAGCTCATGGAAACTGCTTTGGCTTTGAAAGCGGGGAAGTTTGTTTTCACTAGTCTTGTTGTCAGTGTGTCTCAAAGACGCCATCTCACGCTGTCACTAGAGACGTAGTGACCAATTGCTGTGGACCGCATCTGCCACAGAGCTCTTCATATCAACTTTACTGGTTTCCTTTAAGCCACGTTACGTTTTTACGTTGTCAACGTTGTTCAAAATAGGATTGTTCTTTTCTCTGTATGATCAACTAAATACTTCTTTTTCTTACTTTGCTGCATACAGGGATATTTTAGCAGCTGCAAAAACAGGCAGTGGCAAAACACTCGCGTTTCTTGTTCCTGCAGTAGAGCTCATCTACAAGCTAAAATTCATGCCTAGAAATGGTAAGGCTCTTCATTTCACAGTTGAATTTTACTGTGGCGCAGCCATTTAGGGACGTGGCTGGGAGGGGGATTGGACGAGTTGTAACTCACTCGTCTGATGTATTTTTTAGGAACGGGTGTTATTATTCTTTCTCCTACTCGAGAGCTTGCTATGCAAACCTATGGAGTTCTTAAAGAACTTATGAATCATCATGTTCACACCTATGGTCTGATAATGGGGGGCAGTAACAGATCAGCAGAAGCACAGAAACTTGGAAATGGAATCAACATCATTGTAGCAACACCAGGAAGACTGCTGGATCATATGCAGGTAGATAAAACATTGATGTCTAGTCTGCGTTATTAAAAGATAATAAAAGTCCTGTCCCTGTCTGACTCTGAATTTGTTAATCTTCTAGAACACTCCAGGTTTCATGTATAAGAACCTGCAGTGTTTGGTAATTGATGAGGCAGATCGTATCTTGGAGGTTGGATTTGAAGAAGAAATGAAACAGATCATAAAACTTCTACCAAGTAAGGAAAAAAAATCTCTTCCTGGAAATCACTTGACTAACATTATGTCTTCTTTATGATTCAATTATTATAAGAGAAGTCATTAATTTTTATAGTTCTGTAAATGCACTTCAGAGTGATTGTCTTACTCTGTCCTTTCTTTCTGATAGCTAGTATATATTACTTTATTTAACATCATTTATCTGAAGGACAGAGTTTTCTTGTGCACTTTAGGGATATAATTCTGTTCATATAAGATCCTTTTAGTTTAACATCTGCGTTCTCTCATTCATCTTCCTCTGCCCGTTTATTTCGTACAATTCATTTTTTCCTAATAAGGCTTAAATATAAGGAAAAAGGTCTTATGACTTGCAGTTTGAATTTTCTTCATACCTCCAAGAACAGTATCTTAAGGAAGTTTAAGTATTTACCTTAAAATTTTCTTTTCCTAATTTTTCATTTAGTTATTCCTTGTAATTGATGTATTAAACACATTCTCAGAGTCAACAAGGCTCTCCCTTTAACTTTCAAAATGCAGAAAAAAAACCCCATGGAAATAATATATAAAAAAACAGTGATAAATATTTTGAGGTTCCATATCTTAAATATTAAAATTCAGATCTGCGTGTTTAAAATGCAGATATATAAATCTAATAAATAGCATCCTGTGAAGAATATTAATGAACAGTGCTAAAAATGGAAAGGGAAGGAAGAGTGGGAAAATTATAGATAAAAGAAATTTTTATTTTGCATGAGTTTAATTTTGGTTTTGTCCTGTTAGGAAGGAAACTATTTTAAAACGGACACTTCAAAATAGGGAAAAAAAAAAATCAAAAATGGTGGCACCGGTGGTTCGGCAAGAACAGTTGCTGCTGTTCTTGCAGTTGTGAAATGGAACAGGCTAAGTCTGCGTTTTCCATGTACTCGTGTAACAAGAAAATGTTACAGGATCAGGGTGTATATTTGAGCTGAGAGATGACAGGCAGGCAGGAGATTTCCTACACCTGCTCTAAGACCATTGAAGTCACTGAGGCTCAGTACAGACGTACTGCCACCTGACTAAACAGCATGCACAAATGTGTCTATGTTCTAGACTGATTTTGCAAGACAAACAGTAACAATGCACTTTAGTTTTGGTACGTTTTTTCTTGCACAATCTCTAGCATGATTTTTTTTTTTTAAACAAAAACATTGATGTTCATGGGAATGAAATCAATTTATAGTTAGAATTACAAGGTCGGTCTCTATTTAAATCATTGTTTTGTGTCTAAATTGGAGTGCAAATGATTATTAACATTTTCCCAGAGAGAAGGAATATTGTGTTTTGATAGCTGTTAGGATTTTGGGGGTGGGGGCAGCCTAAGTAAACATCCTGTACAATCCGTAATACAACTACACCTGTCTTTGTCAGTAGCAGTATGTTTGAATTAGAATGTAATTCAAAAGAGTAGAAGACTTGCTCGGGGAAGTTTGCAGCTAGAGATTTTATGGACTTGCTATTTGAATTCTCCTTTGAAAAATGAGGCTGTCTTTAAAAATAAATATTTTTTCAGAGCGCAGACAGACGATGCTTTTTTCTGCCACACAAACCAGAAAGGTTGATGATCTGGCAAAGATCTCTCTGAAAAAAACGCCACTATATGTTGGGGTTGATGATAATAAGGAGACAGCAACAGTAGATGGTCTTGAACAGGTAAAAAACAAGTGTTATTAAAAGGGGTATGATCTGTGAACATACCAAGTCCTATGTGTTTTTAACTGGGTTGTACAAACACTTGTCTTAAAGGGTGTTTACCATCCTAATGGGCAAAAACTATCAGTTGCCTAAAGGGCCTTATTCGGTCTGCTAACTATAGTAACTTATATGCAGCTAGTCAATGTTTGCAGGACAGATGACATAAAACCTCATGAAACGGTAATATAGTTACTTGCACTTGTCTATTCCTACCTGTATTACATACCTAAGCTCCAGTTGTCTTTCTAACTGTATTTTCCACGTTACTGACTAGAGACATATATACTTCAGATATATTTCATTGTTGCTGCTTCAGATAATAGCTAAATGGAGTTGCACAGCAGTTTCTGTGTTTGTGCAGTTGACATAGTGAGTGTTGTTATAAAATTACTGGTAGCTATGTATTACCTTAAAAGAGTAAACCAGTAGCAAGAATTCCATAAAATAAAATTCTTGAAATCACTAAAAAATGTTAAGAATCCTATGCAGTTTTTTTCATGCATAATGTCAGTAATTCAAAGTTCTTGAAATGAATTTTTATTGTATAAACTAATTACTTTTCACTGAACTTACATTAGTTTGGAGAATTAATTAAAAATTACTTCTTCATATTTCAAGTTAGTACAGTCAGTTTCTCGCCAAGGTCATCATCTTTAGGAGTTTCATATACCAAGGTGAGGGACAGACAACAAATTGAATGGTCTGGCCCAATATAGCTGGAAAAATAAACTGTTTGGCCTTTTTATTTCACAACATAACACTTCCCTGATTTGAATTATTTGGCCTATTTGTTTCACAACATAACACTTCCCTGATTTGATTGTATTGCTGAAACCAAAGTTTGTTCCATACTACTTTATTTAACAGTATTTAAAAATTTTCCAGGGGTATGTAGTGTGTCCATCTGAAAAAAGATTCCTTTTGCTCTTCACATTCCTCAAGAAGAACCGGAAGAAGAAACTAATGGTATTTTTTTCTTCATGTATGTCAGTGAAGTACCACTATGAATTACTCAACTATATTGATCTGCCTGTTTTGGCCATTCATGTAAGTATTTTATTCATTGATTAATTAATCTGACAGTACCCGTAAGTTGTTACTGACCTTGCATTTGCCTTGTTTATTTCAGTCCAGTTTCTAATAAACAGATACCCTGCTCACAAAACTGATGGTGATCTTGGTTAGTCTGTAGAGGAAGGAGATAAAACAAAGACTATGTAATAACAACACTTCAACACTGTTAATCTTGCTATTTTCCAAACGAGGGTTGAACACTGATACTGATTTATGCTCTGTGTGTAGAAAGCTTTCTGTTTTCTTCCAAGGGGTTGCTTTTCTTAAGCACTAAAACTCAATTTGTGGAGCAAAGCTATTGTCAGAGGAATCCAAACACTGATCCCTGGAGTGTTGGGTGCTTTTTCTAAGGCCAGGGTGATGTTTGGTTTTACTGTGCTGATTCTTACCGTTTGGATGAGTGTTTTAAATTTTTATCAAAACCACCAAATGCATAGTTCAGGAGAAAGAATTGACTGAAAGTTTATGAAATAGTTATAACTGACCACAAATGTCCTTTTTTATTTTGTTTTTTTGGGGATTTTTTTTGCTATACTTTGATAGAACTGTAACAAGTATTATTTTTTTAATTTTTTTTTTTTTAAACCTGTAATTTATCTAATATATTGCTAGACTTGCAAATGTCCTTTTTCTGAACTTCCGGCATTTTTGCAGCCCTCCTGAAAGGAATGCTTATGCAACCAAATTTTTAATGCTTTTGAAGTTACAGTGTAAGCTCTGAGAGATACCATTTCATGTAGCCCTGTGCTGTTTACTGTGGTAGCATTGTTTCTTCACTGTGAAATGGTCCTGCTTGGTCTGTACAAGTCCATAATATGGACAGATCCCCTAAATTATTTTATATTTTGGCAGTGATACAATATGTGAAATGGAAAATTAGATTTAAGCTTACAAGTTGGCAGGGTTTTGGGGGTTTGGTTTGTTGGGGTTTTTTTTAGTTGATATTTCATCCTTAATCTGTTTGTTTCCTTTTAGGGCAAGCAGAAACAAACCAAACGTACTACAACATTTTTCCAGTTCTGTAATGCAGAATCTGGAATACTGTTGTGCACCGATGTAGCTGCCAGAGGATTGGATATTCCTGAAGTTGACTGGATTGTCCAGTATGACCCTCCAGATGATCCAAAAGTAAGTTAAGGAAATAGAGAAACTTCACAGCAACAAATCAAATCCTAGCTACAGACATAGTTGCAGATAAAAGCTGGAACTGCTGCTTGACAGAGGTCAGGATTCAGCCGTGTTCATATCTAGCCACTGATTTCTTCCACTTCCCTTCACCAGCTCCTAGGAAATACTGCACTTAGCTGAGACCTTCGTTACCTTTTCAAGAGTTGCTTTTTAAAACATTATTCTTTGTGCTGTTAAATTAATTTAAAATCTAATCAGCTAAACAACAAAACACTTCTTGGGAGGAGTATCAGATTATACATGCATCCCTGAGTCTCCTAACAGCCTTTCCAGTGGAAATTTGATTTTTATTTAAAAGTCAGTATTCTTCTTTGAATAAATGTCCAATGTCAACAAGCAAAACTCAAAAAACTCAGTTTTGACAGATACACAGAACAAATATACAAAAAGCAAAGTTTAACTTTCAG
>NW_008794520.1:1304151-1317626 GCF_000699145.1 Aptenodytes forsteri
CAGTAAAAGGTTAAATACTTTGTCAGGGGTTCTGTCTCAGCCTAATTATGCTTTGCATCTTCAGCACTTGATTTCCCTTATCCATGTGTCAGTGCTAAGAAAAAGTCTTAAAAAATAATGGGTGATGCATTACACTATATTAATGTTAAATTTGGGTTTTTTTGTGAAGCTGTTTGATTATTACATGTTTGAAAGACTGATTGGACTTGCTGTTTCTTATTCTTTCCAAAAGGAATATATTCATCGTGTTGGTAGAACTGCCAGAGGCATAAATGGTAGAGGACATGCTCTGCTCATTTTACGACCGGAAGAACTGGGCTTTCTTCGTTACCTAAAGCAAGCCAGGGTAAACTTATGTCTAGATTGTTTTTTGCTTAAAAAATTAAAATGTTTGATTCATCATTACAGTTTTTGCCTTTAAAAACCTGTTGCACAGAAAAAAATATTCTGTTGCTTAGAAAATATTTAACTGAACATCTGACTTTAAAGTCAGCAGCACAAAGGTAAATATTGAGTGTATTTATAGTTGCTTTGCAACTGTGCAACTTGCGTTATTAAAAAATAAATCAATTTCCTGTGACCCCTCTGTGGAAGGATACTGGGAGCTTGACCATCCAGAGGAAATTTGATGTTGCTTGTGTGGTTTTTATTTTTTCTATTCAAAGAGTCAATTGCATTTTGTTCAATTCCAAAAGAAGCATAGCCTTCCTCTAAATGTAATCATTTTAGTATGATAGAACTGCACATAGTTTCTTGGTTGCTGTCCTTATGGGCTTGTTTACACTACAGTTTTGCCGCTTGTAACTGAAGTGGTATAGCTTCTAAAGCAAAACCTAAAGTGGTAAAAGTGTCATACTGAACGTCTTTATTACTCTAGCTTAAATTAAGGAAGTGATAATACTGGCATATTGATGTAAAGGCACTTTACAGATGCAGCTGTGGTATTAAAATCTTACGTAACAGGTCTTTTTCTGTTTGTCTTAGGTCTTAAACACATTCACTATTTACACTATAAATAATTTTGATATTTTATTTCTTTTTTTTTTTAAGGTACCACTAAGTGAATTTGAATTTTCTTGGTCAAAAATCTCAGACATCCAGTCTCAGGTATGAAATGATTTCATACTACAGCTACTCTGAATATCTGTATAATAATTTACATGCAGAATGTTAGTCTATAACAACTGCAGTTTAAAAATATGTATGCTTGTTTGGAAAAGTTCCTGTAGATGAGTACTGTGCAGTAAATCCTTCCATATTGTCCCTTGATGACAGTAAAGCGATAAAATGTTTAGAAATCAAAGATGAATTTTAATATCTAGTACTAAATTGTCCTCATTATACAGTACGAATTTGCTTGCAAGAATTGTTTTTTCTCATTACATCGCAAAACCACAGTGATGTGAACCTGCTTTCAACTTTTGAACAGAATGTTCTTGCCTAGCATAGCAAACAGGGTTTCAGTAGCTTTTGTTGAATAGTTACGTATGTTCAGATTAGTTGTGAGTAACCTATGTCTTAAAAGATGATTTATTCAGATTTCAGTGTGCAGAAAGAGATCCAGTACCAACACTTAGAAATGTTAGTATTTTTAACTCGCTGGTGGTAATAAGGCCCAGCATCAGCTAAACCTGTTTTGTGCTCCAGTGCTACAAAAATAGTCATGGAGCACAAAGTTGAATAGAATAGCGTAGACAGTTCTGTAGATGTGAATTTCTATTGTTGTTTAGTTCTGTGAATCACACTTTTGATAAGACCTCTGTAAAGCTTCTTTGCAGTAACTTAAATTTGAAATAGCAAGTACAAGAAGCAGTGAAGACAGTCCTTACAGAAAGAGGTTCCTAGTTAAGAATAATTAGGAAGTAATGATGTCTAATGTAACTTATTTTTAGTATGCTGAATTAATGTATGTTAAACAGCAAATGAGACGCTTGGATCTAAAGAGTATTGGGAACTTAGCCCACAACAAATAAAATGTCTCAGTCTACACTAGTGCATCTGCATTTTTGTCTTAGAATTAATACTGCTTATCTTACAATACATTTGCACCATAACAGATAAGACTACGTATAGAATTACATGGAATGGTACAGTTTAGATGTCTGACTTAAAAGTATGCTGTCGTTGTCCATTAATTCTCAGTACACATAGTTTCATGGTGTGGCTGCAGTTGTATACTCCTTCTTGATTAACTTGTTTGGGACAACCTGATCTAATATTTCTGTAAATTTTCATATTGCTGAGGCTTTGTACTGTAATTAACTTCAGGCTTTTTTGTCCCTCTGTTTGTTCATAAAAGCACTCAGATACATGTACGTGCACTCTACCATCATGGGGCAATTTTGCTGAAGTGAATAGTGAATGTCACTGCAACTCACACGCTAAATAATTTGCTTGAATATAATTTATACACTTGTTACAGCTACAATTGGATATGTCTTTTGGGTTTGGTTTGGTTTTTTTTTTTTTCCCCTCACCAGCTGGAGAAACTGATTGAGAAGAACTACTTTCTTCACAAGTCAGCCCAGGAAGCATACAAAGCTTACATTAGAGCTTATGACTCCCATTCTCTGAAGCAGATCTATAATGTCAATAACTTGGATCTTCCCAAAGTCAGCCTTTCATTTGGTTTTAAAGTTCCTCCGTTTGTTGACCTCAGTATCCTTTTACTGCAGTGTTTCAAAGCTGAATTTCTGCTTTATAAATGTTAAATGCAACTTAGTGAAGTTCCTACGCCACTTCATATTCTGATTTTTTTTATTTTTTTTTTTTTGCTATTAATCACATAAATGCATCATGCTCCAACAATGGTTTATCAAAGAAAATGTTAAATTGCAATTTTTGCAGTTTTAATATTTGCTTACAAACATCTATGTTTTAGTGCATGTACATGCTTCAGTTGCTGCAGGGTAGCAGATACTGGAATATTGCATACGTGTTGTAGACTACTGTTCTCCTCCATGCAGAATTATTTCATTGAAAGGTACGTGCTTAAGTTTAATAATCATGGAATACTGAAATAGGGGGCAAGAGCATGAAATAGAAGACTGTATCTAGATTACTGTCAAACCTGCCAGTAGATGGAATTTGAAGCAGTAGTACTTTGGCCAACTTAGTTGGACAACTGGAGGAGTAAAAGCATTATTTAGAACTACAGGCACAAAGCTCTAGTTTTGTCTGTAGTTATGCAACTCAACTTTTTGTATAATGCTGTTATTTTTTTTCTCATATTAATAACTCTTACAATACCTAAAAAGCAACATTTCAAATTACTCCTTTTTAAGTCCTTTAACAAATAAAATTCCAGATGTGAACAGCAACCATGGCAGAAGACTACAGAAAAGAGGTGGAGGTGGGGGATTTGGTTACCAGAAGTCGAAGAACGTCCACAAAGCTAAAATCTTCAAACACATCAGCAAGAAATCGGACAGTCGGCAGTTTTCTCGTTAATCATACATTCATTAAATGGCTTGTGGCATTGGAATAGACTACCTTGATCAAAACCATCTGAGTTACTTCCAATTTAAACTGCTCTATTCACATTTTTAGGGGTCTTTATGGTTTTGTTTCTGGGAACATCTTTTATCTTTCAGTTCAGGAAGTCTCTTTGGAGGGGAGACTAAAGGTAGAAAGGGAGAATGTGGCCAGCTAATTTTGCCATGCTTGTTGTAAGGAAGAAGATAGTTGAATATAATTATCTTAAGTCAATACTACAGAGTTTTTTATTAAAGAAAGAAAAAATACTTTTAGGTTTTATAGAAGAATTTGCTTTACATGTACCCTTTTTTCTATGCACACCTCTGAAAATTGGAGTAAACACAAGGACAGATTACAGTGTGAGAGGAAAAAAAAATTTGCTCACGTGAATCATTAAAGGGTGTTTAGCGCTACAGAACTCTGCTTTGTCCATCAAATATGCTGAAGAATATAGGAAGATTCCTTTAGAACAGAACATACTTATGAATAATTAAGACTGTATGAGCTTGTGATTCATTTCAGTCATGGTATCTGTATAACAGGTACAGTGTCCAAGATAAAAAAAAAAAAAAATTCTCTTATACCACAGCTGGGACAGGCTTAATACTGTTTCTTTTAATGTTGTGATAAAACGTTAACATTCTAGTGAAATGTTTGGTTTTCCTTCATGTTCTCTTTAAATCTGAATTTATCCATTTGGTAATGTCTAGTGTACTCTCTTATGAATACGCAAAGAAATTAAGAAAAGCAGATTACATAAATTGAAGCACTCAGCCCAGATAATGTTTTTTAAAATGCTCCATAACCTTGATGCAGTGAGAATTTTTGCAGTTGTATCTTGTGAATTACAAAAGCGAATTGCCTTTTAGTCTTAGTTTATCAGATCAGTGATGGGCAGAGTCAAAGATGCTACCACAGGATTGAGGGGCTGGGGAGACTCGGTAAGGGAAAAAGTGAAATGGGGTATAAATATACTAGAAGGCTTTTTGGAGAGAGAACTCTAAAAGACTGAAATGGAGGAGGGTGGAATCCACATTGCAAACAGAACAAACATGGAGAATACACAAGTTGGGCAAAAGTAGAGTAACTATATTACATGTATTATTTTTCATATCTCTACCATTGTAGAAGTAGATAACTGTTCTTACGAGGCTACAGTGGTGGTGGGCAGGCAATAATATTTCAAAAATGTATATTCGTCAATGCAGGGAACGACTAAAATGTCACAGAATCCAGGAATCTGGGCCCCGTGTGATTACAGTAAAACAGCTGCTCATTTACATCTAAAATGTAACCCAGGACCAATTATGAATACAAAAGCATACATAGCTATTCCAATATAAAATGGACTGTTATTCCTTAGGTCTTTTGAAGTAGAATGTCAGATTTCAAATGATGATACGTGCATTGAAGTATTGCAGAAAAACATTGGCAAACTTTCTTTTCACCCTTGGAGAACCCAGATCATTTTCTGGGGGAAAATAGTATGACCGTTCTGTTGCTAGTGGTTCCACCATTCAGAACTTACCGAGTGTTGCCTTTTTTTCCCTTTTTTGTGAAACAGCTGACTTTTAGCCCTAATCGACTTTTCAAGACTCTTAATTAACATTGGTCAGATATTAAGAATTTCTGATATGTCAAAATATTTGAGTAAATTAATTTGTTACTGGGATTTGAATGTCTCATGCTTCCAGGGTTGCAATGAAAAAGCAAAATCTGCTCTGAAGGGTAAGCAATACTAAGTACATGATGCCTGGCTCATTGAGTTCTAATCTTTGATTCTGGGTTTGCTTATATATTTATAATAATAGATGTCAAAATAGTTCTCATGTCCATTTGTTAATAGCACATTTTAAGAATTATCTCAGATCTACAGCATCATACAGTTGAAGGGTTCTGTCTACACCTGCAAGCTGTGCAGTAACAATATAGGAATTAACTTACATTATAGTGAAATTGAGAGACTCGTTAGGTGAACTGCAAAATTAATTACTTGGGAAGAGATGTAAGCAAAGCTGCAGTAAACCACCGAAAAGATCAGAGTGTGGTTATGTGGGCGCAAGCAGTGTGAACGGAGTAGCGTGGAGTATTCATTTGGAACAGGAAAAAAGCTGAGATGATGGGCACAGTCAGTGAGCACCTGTCTGACCATGTGCTGCACACCCAGAACTGGTTGGGCTTAAAAGCGCATCCGAATTCTTGCCACTTCTCTATGTAGGCAAGAATCTGCTTCACAGGGAACTGCCTTTTTCTGTCACTCGTTGTTCTGGGAACAGAGGGCTGTCTGCTTTCCCAGCAGCTAGACAACCTCCAGCTCCACCTAATTTTTTCTTTGGAAGAGTTGAGGCACTGTCAATTTCTAAAGTCTGACATGAGGACAACTAGAAAATAGGGGTTTGGCGTGAGTCTGCACAACTCCTCCCTGGTATTTTTGGCTTGCATTTTCTTATATTACCCTAATATGAAGGAATCTGAAATAATCTCATCTAGGAAATGAAAAGACTGGATGGTACTGCTCTAGAGTAGTACTAGCTTACCCTAAAAAAAAAAAGTTAACAGTTACTTAAACATTATAGATGTATAATGGCTGCACAGTCTGAAGTAACTACATAGTCTGCTATTTCACACTAATTTCCTGATTAAGCAGAAGAGAAATTTCTGAGCTCAGACTAAGCAGGTATTGGAAGAGAAGGGCTTCAGCTTCCTGGCTTGTGCAGATGCAGTTATCTTTCTCTTTGTTTATGGAATCATAAATGAAACATAGTTTCTGATGAAATATCTGTGTGTATCAGGCAGCATCTATTCTACTATGGTATTGCAAGAAGTTTAAAAGACTGTAAAACTGGAAATCTAACGTTTCCTTTGCAACTTACCTTGTTATCAATCTTGTGAGCAGTTAATAGACCTCAGCCATCAGACTCTCAAGGCTTGTCTCATAACAATGACTGATAGGTTGGGGACTAATATTGTGTGCCTTGAGAAATTGCCTTCTTTCTCTGAGAACCTTGACAAAGAAATTGGACTCTTTAAACCGCTTAAGGGGGTGATCAAAACTGTCCTGCTTGAACTGGAAGATTTTATTGACAGTTCTTGGAACAGGCCCATAAAGGAGAATTCCATTGCCAAGCTACTGCTCATAATCATGAAAAATCTTGTCACGATACGAGTTTCCTATGCCATAACACTGCCGAGTTACACACAAGCACAAGACTAGTCAGAAAGTGTTGCCATCAAATTTTTCAGGGTGAATGTCACGAGTAGAGGGCACGTTTATTGACAGTGTAGAGCAAGAATACTTGAGAACTGGATAGGATGTTATCTACTTAGGTTTGCTGTAAATAAGAAGTATATTTATATTTTGGCAGTAATTAGCCTTTCTGTTTCATGTATGAGTTGATAATTTAAGTAAGCTACCAAAGCTTTAGATACTCTAATGATTTGCTTTCAAGCCAGTAATCTAAGGCTGAGGGGAAGCAAGCTCTCACAGGAAGGGTGAAAAGGACTATGTGATTAAAAAAAAAAAAACATTTGAGTAGAGGTCTCCAGTTCCTTCCCACTGTGAAGGAAGGCAGGGTACTGACAGGATACAGCACAAGTCTGTGCCTTGTGTTTTTAGTTCTACCACTGTTCTGTTTAGGAGATGGTTGTCCAGTTACTTCAACCCCACAAAACTTAGAAGGGATTTTACAGGGAACTAAAAACCTAACAACTAGAAAAGAGCCAGTTATTAGCCCTTAAAAGGTGGGTTAGGTTGTTGGTTTTTTTTTTCAAACTAAAATAGCAATGCTGAAGAAAGCCTAGCATCAACTGCCCAGGCATGCAGAATAAAATCTTTCTCTGCTCTTGACTTTTGCTCTACTAGCTTGATTTCCTCAGGATTTTAGCTGCTTGGCTTGACAGGAGAATTCATGCAACTGTTTCCGATGCTTTTGTTTGCTCTAGATTTATAGAAGATGTTGAGCAATGACAATAAGAATCCAGCCTCTTGAACTGGAATGCTCTTTGCTTCTAAAAAATTTGCTGGCTTGCATCAAAGTCATAAATACTATAATGTTGCTTGTGTCAAATCTCTTTATTGCACAGCCACGTGGGGAAGAGATTACATTTTTTTTTCTCCTCTTAGCCACCATGATAAACTTTTGGTACGGAGTTGTGAGAAGAGGTAGAAGAAGGATGCCATTAAGAGAATGGAGACAAATGGAAAATCGGGGTGCTGTCTAGACACGCATTCACTTCGTTATATTGGTGTTATCCAGCTTAAGAACTGCATTCACCTTTCAAAAAAATGTCTGAGCATACTCTACAATAGCAGTCCATCTTCCCAAACACTTCTGTAAGCTACAACACTGAAAAATGTCTACTTTTTTCCCCCCTTGGTCAGAATTAAAAAGAAGAAAATCGTAGGCCCTGCAAAATCTTGTATAACGGCTCCAAAACTTCTTCCAAACGCGTCTCTCTCTATTTTGGCTGTCATCTGAAGACGTTTAGCTGTGCAGGGCTTTCTGGGCTTCTCTGGTTGCAATCCCCTATGAATGTTGAGAATCACAGGAATATTAACCGTGTTACTCTGCGTAACTAAAACTGGACATTCACTCATGTGGGTTGACAGACCATGTGAATTTGTAGGAGCTATTGAGTCTTCCTCATAAGCTCTGGATAAGTGTTCTTGATATGTTGTCACTTCTTCTAATAAAACCTTTTCTGTACAGGAAGAGGAAACAGACTTGAGTAGCAGGTAAGTTCTGCCTGGCACCTTTCTCTAATTGTTATTGGGAAATCTGAGAATGAATTTATGAAGGTACATAGTAACGCTAATACCTACAAACTGTAATTTGAGAACATAAATGTAACCATAAAATGACATTGCTTAAAAAAAGAAAAAAACATAAAGCAACTTCATTTTTCCATAGAAATTGTATTCACTGCTATCTTTACATTCCTCTCTTAATTGTGGTAGAAGAAAAGTTAGCTAAATGGCTTGTAGTACTAAAAGAGGTAATTCTTTACTACTAGAAAAAGAATTTAACTTCTAATAAGCCCTAGCTGCAGACGACCTGTAACAAAACTATATGAAGTGCTAAATGATGATTTAAACATTGTCTTTTTTGCTTCGTTGCAAAATTTTATGACTCGCTCTGGTGCTTTGCAAGTATCTGCTACTACAACTTTATGTAAACTCTCCATAATTTTTTGTCCCACTTTCTACATAAATTCAGCAAGGGATTATTTGTAAATAAGGATAGTTGATATTTCAGGTGCAAACTAATCAATAAGGTATACAGGTTTTAATCATTAAACTCATTGAAAGAATTCTTTCTTTGAGTACGTGTATGAAACTTGTCTATTCAAAAGTATTGCACGCAGGAATAAACCACACACAGAGGTATATTCCAGACTTGTACTCATGATGAATTCATATAAAGGTCTTGCTTTACTGTATGTTCACTCCACATTATAATGGCAGGGGGGGGAGAATTCTTTCTTTGAGTACGTGTATGAAACTTGTCTATTCAAAAGTATTGCACGCAGGAATAAACCACACACAGAGGTATATTCCAGACTTGTACTCATGATGAATTCATATAAAGGTCTCTTGCTTTAGTATGTTCACTCCACATTATAATGGCAGTGGAGTTAATTAGTAGTAATATGTGGCCCATGTGAGGAATGTTTTGTGAACACGTTGTCCAGGGAAAGAAGGCCATTTCTACCAAAATTAAGACAAATGTGAGAGAGTTGCTGCGCAGGTTTGAAGCGAGCTAGAATGAGAATCAAAGGCATTTGGCCACCGCAACTTTCTCAGGCACCAATTAAAATAGAAATCAATGGAGGTGAGCTCCTAAATAACTTTGAATCTGACACTTAAAAATATTAAAATCCACAAGTGGAAAGCCCATGTCTTGTACACAGTCAAAATAATAATTAAAAAAAAAAATCTGGCTCTTCCTCAAGATTATTGGTGGTAGCAGAAGCCCATAGTCAAGATCAAGCAGATTAGATGTACTCAATTACAGATTACTAGTTAAGGGGGTTTTTTTATGTGGCTGCTCTAACAGGAGAAAAGCCTAGTGTTAGCAAATATGCTACTATATAATCCCCTTTGTATTCATGTGTTGGCCTTAGCTGTGCTAGGGCTCGTTACCTGTTAACATGCGTGCACACACCTCTGTGGTAAACCTAATTCATGCAGGTATACAGATCTTTGCTGACTACCCCTTGTGTTTGAAAACCTTGTGCTTAGTCGTTCGCATCCTCATAGGTTACGTAAAACTGATACTTAAATGGCAATTATTCTGTCAAAGATTTGGTCATTATTATTAATAAAATCAATACTAGCTAGCCTTTATGTGACATCTAGATTCTCCATCACATTTGCAATCATAAAAATATGGAACCAGCTGTCAAAGGGCTTTTGAGGGTTTGTTTTTCCCTTGAGCTGAAATTTTTTCTAGATATTTATCAAATTAATTGCAGGATTTATATAACTGGTTGTTCTGAAAAATGCTTTATAAAGGAGACTTGTTTTCTGTTAAAGAGCTAGCAGAGAAGACAGGATGGAATAAAACTGCATCTACTACAAGTTCTCATAGGACTTTTGTACCTAAAACAAAAAATGGAAAATGAGTCAAAACAGTTGAATTCAGTGTAGTCCCTTTATAATGGTCTAAAAATAATCTGCTCTCTCTAACAGATAAAAGCAAACTTCTGAAAAATGTAAACTATATTTAAATTTTATGTATTTGTTATAAAAATACAGCATCACTTCACATAATGAGTTGGAATTCTGTTATCTGGATGAATCATCATCCTCCAAAGCTGTTCCTAAGCAGCATGCTGTCCTTGAAAGTGCTTAAAAATAGAGAGCTATAATGAAGCTGGCCTGGGTAGCTGCTGTCTGGTGAAGACAGCCGCTTGTTTAGCACAACTGTACAAAAGAGGAGCTTGGACAGGAATTGTAAGGGTGCAGGGAGGATTAAGCTAAGTTAAGAACTTTCAGACTGACAGAAAAAAAATAAAATTATGACAAGACCAAGTCTGAGGAGATTCATTTCAACATCGGCAGCCAGAAGAGTGAGCTTTGCAGGTGGTGTTTGGTAAGGTGATAAGGGCTAGGAGATATGTTTTGCAATTCCTCACCTCTGTCACAAGTCCTTTCCTCAGTGATTCTCAGGTCACCAAGGAAAAGTGAGAAAAGTTGCAAAGGAAGATGTAAAGGATTTCTACACTTAGACTTATAAGCAGATTACTATTTCCCACCCTTTCACGCTTTGCATTTCTCAGACTTCTCAGCCCACAAAGCTCCAAACATCCAGATGGAAAGATGACGTTCTTTTGTATTTACTGTGAATTCCATCATCTTGCTCCAAGTCCATAGTCACATATTTATTTGCTTATTTTAAGAGCAATGAAACAGTTGGTCATATCAGTTGTCTTTTGAGGATACATACTGCCATACTTCGTTGAGAGAAGAAACTATGAAGATGCAGACTAGTTTCTGAAGTCATTGAAAAGTATCAGTGAATGAAACAAAGGATTTTCATTGTTTTCACTGCACTTTGACATGACAGTAGCTTATGTAACTAAACAAAGGTAAACTAGGTCCTCCTTTAGTTTCAGTAGAAGAAGAAAAGTGTGGTTTGGTTTGGTTTTGTCTCTCTCGTTTATTTTTTTTTAATTTTATTATTTCATGCAATATTTACTTGCTGTTCTGTCATTTAGAATACAGGAATACCTGCAAGTCTCCTCATTTTTTAAAATTCCCTCCTCTCTTTTTCAAAGTATACCCTGGTTCCTGAGACACTCTAATGCGTTGCCATAGCAATCTTTGAGGAGCACTAAGCCTTTGCATTCACAGGACAAGACAGCAGTGGGGTAATTATCAAGAAAAAAATAAATCCCTTTGAGACTTTATTCAAGCCTCTCTATTACAGGACTAGGTTATTTCAGCCAAGTGGGAGGAAGAAGTGGGAGATTTCAATGCATTTGACTTGTGGACTGAAATGTAACTATCCCAATGTGGCATATAACGTACACATAATAAATAGGAGTAGAGGGATGGGACACATGGCTTCTAGGAAAGGAAGATTTTGAGATCATCTGGGCTGCTTTAATGGTGGCCCACACCTAGTCCGCAACCCACAAATGAAGCACCCTCACACAAGAAAAAGACAATCTAATTTCCTGCAGAAGCAGGAACAAACAGATCATATCCTGGCCCATTTGGGAGCCTAAACATGAAACTTCTGCAGTTAGTCTGAGTTTTGTTTGTTTGTTTGCAGTCTTTCTTTAATAGCTGAGTTACTCAAATTGTGACAAGATTCTTTTATTCTTTTATTAAGTTCACAGAATTGGACTGACAGTTGTCGAAAGATTTAGCAGTTAAAGAGCTTTTCTATTTGCTTGTTTCCCTTACTGCTTTTAGGTCTGGGTGCCTTTTAAAGGAATAAAATGTTGTTCAGTAATTCTTTGGCTGGCCTTTTAAAAGTAGCATTAACTAACAAAACGAGACACAAATTAGAAAGGAGCAATATAAAGAGAAAGCATGCGACGTTGCTTGTGAAGCAGTCACATGCTGTCTGCCAACCCTGACACTTTTTTACCAGTGTCTAATTGTTTCAAATGCTGCTTTAGGCTTAACTTGTAACAGTATTGTGAAAATGCTTTTCTTGACAAGCTCTGTCAGATTCTGCTTATTGGAAGCTCAAATGGCAAAATGTGAGACACTTAGCACTCAGAAGTCCTTTTCTCCTAATAATAAAAGCTGGTAAGTAATGCAGATAGATAGTTTTCTCTTTGCTGCTGGCTTATACTAGAGCACTTGTTAGAATTACTATAGGAAAGAACAACTAAAATCATGTCTGCATTAAGAGCCTGGGAAAGTATTTATTTGCTTTATTGTTCATTTGGTGAGTGAAGTGGCATCCAAAAGTTAACCAAACACAACAGCCTGGTTATTCTGACTACAGTCATTGTCTTTCATTTCTGTAATATTTCATGATTGTTCCAGCTTTTGAAGTTGGGCCCCCTGAGTGAGGCAAGCTAGACCCTGCTTGCTGTGGGTAACATAGTGGTGCTGTGAGAGGTTTGTGTTTTGTCAGATGGTGCTGTTTCTTCAGTGGATGTGAATGCAAGTGAAAAACATTGAATTGAGCAGCATTCGTTTAGATGGGACTATTCTGACCCCAAAAATACTCCTTCTCTACCTCAAAAATGAGCAACCAACCTCCTGTCACCAAACTCTGCCCTGCTACAGCCTGTGATTGTAGGTGTGCTGCTATTTGCAAGGAAACAAACTTCACTGACCTTCTTTGATCTTACTTTCATCATCAACATTTTGATCAACAACTGCAAACACCTTTGGAGAGCTCTCAACGGCACCGTATGACCTGGTAAGGGAAAAGAGCCTGTGTTTTGTCCAGTAACTCCCACTGAAATTGTCCTGGTAATGGTCTAAGCCAGCGGAAATGCTGGATGTGGGTTGTAAAGGACCCCAGGAATAAAAGCAGGCTGGGATAAAGGATACTTCCCAAAGACCTTAGATATAATATCTTAAACACACCTTAAATGTAATACCCAGGTTGCTATATGATCCTGTCACACTAGTTGTCACCATTTATTACTCAGGTGACAAAGCTGATCGCTGTGTCTCCTTTATGCCTATCACCCTGTTAACATCTATTACAGATTTTAAAAGAGGTTGTGTAACAGGTTTAAAATTATTTTTGAAACATCTTGATTTTGAGGGTAGTTACTGGAAAGGGCCGGGAGAAGGGCGCATTTTCAGAGGCTGGGCAGGTGACCTTAGCAAAGAAACCGTGCCATGAACCTGCCCTGAAACAGACGTAAAGATGGAGATGTTCCCGGCCACGTAAAAATTTGAGAGAATTTCAGAGATTTTTATTTTTTTTTAACTGGAAAAATTCCCATTTAAATGCTGCAGCCTAGAAATAACTCGTGTTCAGTACTAAAACCGCCACCAACCTTGCAGGCTGCGCCGC
>NW_008794520.1:1318084-1323187 GCF_000699145.1 Aptenodytes forsteri
CTGTGTGGGCTCCCGCTCCCTGGCAGCGGGGCTGGGGACGGTGCCGGGGCGGCAGGCGGCCTGGGAAGGGGGAGAGTGCTCCTGTGCAGGAGTATTGAGGGGCCGAGCCCCTGTCCCAGGCATGGCGGAGACCCTGAGCCCCTGCACCCCACGGGGCCAGTGTCAGACCAACATGGGCACCAACACCTTGTCAGCCAGCATGGACACCAATGTCTCCTCCGCTGCCTCCGCGCTGGTGGGCAGCAGCGCGTGGAGGGGCCGGGAGCCCTTCTCCATCTTCACCATCCTCATCCTGACCCTGCTGGTGCTCCTGACCGTGGCCACCTTCCTCTGGAACCTGCTGGTGCTGGCGACCATCCTGCGAGTGAAGGCTTTCCACCGGGTGCCCCACAACCTCGTGGCTTCCACAGCGGTGTCGGATGTGCTGGTGGCGGCCCTGGTGATGCCGCTGAGCTTGGTGAAGGAGCTGTCAGCTGGGCGGCGGTGGCGACTGGGCCGGGAGCTGTGCCTTGTGTGGGTCTGCTTCGACGTGCTGTGCTGCACGGCCAGCATCTGGAACGTCACCGCCATCGCCCTGGACCGCTACTGGTCCATCACCCGCCACCTGGAGTACACGCTGCTCACCCGCCGCCGCGTCTCCAACGTCATGATCGCTCTCACCTGGGCGCTCTCTGCCGCCATCTCCCTTGCCCCCCTTTTTGGTTGGGGGGAGACCTACAGCCCTGAGCAGGAGCGCTGCCAGGTCAGCCAGGAGCCCTCCTATACCATCGTCTCCACCGGCGGGGCTTTCTACCTGCCCCTTTGTGTGGTGCTCTTCGTCTACTGGAAGATCTACAAGGCGGCCAAGTTCCGTGTGGGGGGCCGCAGGAGGAACGCCGTGGTGCCCCTGCCCGAGGCTGCCCAGGTAAGGGTGGGGGACAGGGAGGAGTACCCCCGCTGCCTCCCCCAGGCACCTGTGCTCCCGCTTCTCATCTGCTCCTAGCCATCACCCCTGCATCAGTGGTTTCGGCACAGCGAGAAGACTGAGACATGCCCTGGGGCTCTTGTGTGAATTTAGCTCTGTTACAGACCGGACGTGAGCAGTAATTAGCCAGTCAAAAAGCGCCACTCTTGGAGGAGAGCTTTTTTCTCATTTTTTTCTTGTGTGCCATAGCGGCAAGTGACAGGTGCATACACTGCCAGTCTGGAGAGCCATTTAAAAATCGTCTCTTTAGTTAGAATTTGCCATTCCTTGGGGGTTTTTCCTCTTTACTTTTTTACAGTGTTGATGGGGTAAACAAAGACATAAACAGATCCCTAGGTCGTGTATAAAGTAAATGCATGCACATTCATCTACCAGCATGGACTTTGTGTGGCATCTATCAGTGTCTGAATAGATTTTAATAAGCAAATTGTACACTTTATTTATGTGCTTGGGCTATTTTACCTTGAATACTGGGAACATACTGCTTACTGCATAGTATTGAAGCAATGAGCAATGAATTGTTTCTATTTTAAAATTACCAGCTGTCTTAAAAGCCACGTCCTCCTCCTTCTTATCCCAAACATTGCCTGTAATCCCGCAAAGCCCTAGGCATGTGGGAGGTGTCATTCATTTCGGGGATACACCTAGCTGACAGGAAAGCTGTGTCCCTGCGGAAGGGTTGGCCCCTTGTGTCCCGTTAAGTCAGGCTCTCTGCATGACGATGCTGTCACCCATGCCGTGTCGCCAAGGTGCTCAGTAGTGCTCTCTGTAAACTCTGCTTTCTGTCACATAATCTTACTCTCACTCCTACCTGTGGAAATGATTCTTTACAGTACATTTTTGTGATTGCAGTTGTACTTGCTAAGTCCAGTCCCTTCCCAATAACAAAACATGAGCTGTGTGGATGTTAAAGATACCTAAAGAGACATGGAACATTTCTGTTCAATTGGGGCTAATCCTGCAGAGCCTCACTCCTCTGCTAAATCCCTCTAACTTTGATTTAGAGTCACAGTAGAAAACATGTTATTATGGTCACAAATAAAAGTCTGTAGGTTGTGTCCCCTGATTCTAGCAAGAGATGACAGCACTGGCAATTATATGCAGTCAGACCTGCAGATTTGGATCGTAATGTCTTGAAGATGTTTTTAATATAGATTGATTTATGAAGCTGTCTTCTATGCAAAAGCATAAAATGTGTTAGAAAAGATGAGAATGTCTCCTCTAGTGGCATTCTTTTTTTTCCCTACGGCCTTCATCCCCTGGTTTGCACTGAATTTCTTTCCAAATTGTTGTAAGTATGATGAATGTATTGCTTCGAGTTAATGTGTAATCTTTCCAAGCACAAAAGCTAACTGAATATTTGTAGTGGTTTCGCATACATGTATGTATCTTTTACATACACACATACTCATACAGGACTAGTTATTCGGAATCTAAAATTCTGGGAAGCTAAATGAACTGAGGCATTGCTGCTTGAGTTTTAGCCTATACAGAGACACGTTGTTGGTATGTCAGTTTTAACATGAAACAGGTCTGGCTCCTAATTGTCATAGCTCTGTCTGCAAAAGCCCTTGCGTGGGCACAGCTAGGCTGGCAGGTAAGTGCTTTATGCTGATGCAGTGTGCGAGAGCTGGTTTAGGCTATACTGACAAAAGAGCTCCTGTCAGTGTGAGCATAATACCCATTTTGGAGGGGTTGCTGTACAGCTATTACTGCAATACCAGAAAATGCATAAGCCAGCAGTTCTTCATCTTTCTTGTATTTGCAGTGATTGACGTATTGACTTCTCCTTTTATAACAGTGATTCTTGAATCTGCAATTGGTATATAGTGGCAACCTTCCCCATTGTCCCAGCAGCTTCGTTTGCTGGCTTAAATAAAAAGACTTTTGTGACGCACATGCAAACCTTTCCTTGTCGTCTAAAGGAGGAGCTGATGCTCAGCTGCACACGTGTACATTAAATGAACCCATGGATCAAGGGAGCTGGCATTCAGGATGCGTTTCTTCTCGGTTTTCTTTCTAAGTTAAGAGACTGAGACTTACTCACCGAGTTTTATCCTGATCCCATTTAAGCTTACAGGAGCAGGATCCAGCATGTCCACAGGAAAAGTAGCAGTTCCCCAGTGAATTCTGGAGAAGAATCTTCAGACACATCACTGCTGTTCCTTTGGCAAAACCCATTTTTTTTTAACATGCAAACACAAAGATAACATTGCCAGGGTATGTGGCAAACCTGGTGAGGTGATCCAGCTTTGCTTCTCCACATCCAGGGGTAATTGGGCTGTCAGTGTCAGTACTGTCCTTTCTCTGATGGGGCAAATTCTGTTCCACTTACCTTGTTTTGCCCATCAACTCACACTAATTTTCCATTTCTTTCTCATCTAATGTCTCTCCTACCTTTACTTTCTTTCATCCCTTCCTTCTCTGAGAATGCTCACCTGCCGTGCTCACCCTGCAACATCTTTCTTTTGTCACTGTTATTCTGAGGGTGAAGTGCCCTCTGCATCTATGTCAGTTCTCACCTCGGGTGCCCTGCGCTATTTGATCTGACATTAGAGGGGCTTTCGGCAGCCGATGCCGAAGGCTGGCAGTGCTTCCCAGGCTGGAGGTGAGTAGTAACAGTGGTGATCCCTCCTGGGAGAGACGTCTGTGTGGCACTCAGGAATCAGCTGTCAGGTAGCCCTGAGTTGGAACTGTGTGCCAGGGCTACGGTTTGTGGCCTAAGGTATACCCAGCAGTGTAGCTGGTTAATACTAGCAAGTTAATTTAATGAGGAAAAGATTTGAGGTCATAGTACTCATATGCCAGTAGAAATGCCTTGAAGAAACCGATGCACCAAGTGGAACAATTACAATGATACCTTGATGTTTTTGCACAGTGCTTGTCAGCCAACAGAGCCAAGTGCCAAAGTGCTTTGCAGGTTGCCACTGTCACGCGTGTGTGTACACACACACACACGGCAGTTGTCTCCAAGCTGAAAGCTGTCATACATACGTTTTGTATCTGTACTTTTATAGAGGCGCTGAATAGAATAGTTACAAAATAACTATTTTGAGTTGGTTTTGGTTAAAATTTTACTTGTGTTTTTGAAAAACACTTGGTAAAGTCTTTGAAAAAAATTAAGGTGAGGGAGTTGGACGTGAAACATCTGGGGTGCTTCTAGTTTTAATGAGAGCTTGTTTCTTACTTTTCCTTGAAAGAAAAAAATTGCAGAATTGGGACCGTAAATTAGACTGGTGCTTGTATAATTATTTGTTTGCTAATTATGAAACTCCTTAAAAAGTGAATTCTACAGTCAATACTGATGTGAGTGACCCTCCTAAAAAAAATAGTGACATACCATCGCTAACAGAGAGCTATACTCTGCCACACCTTGTTGACAGTAGGTAATAATTCTCTCTGTAAATAGTCCAATTGAAATAAATGAGACTGCTTGAAAAACAGCAGCTACTGCTGGATAGTGCTCTGGATAGCATAGGTTTTGCCCAGCAAAACCAAGGATGGCAGAATCTGAATGTCAGGATTACTTACATGTAGCAATTGCAGAGTCAGGATTAAATTTCCATGTGAGGAGTTAAAAATCAAGTTCTGTTGATGGTTGGGGGGTTTTTTTGGTTTGTTTTTTTTTTTTCTTTCTCCCCTCTCAAAGTACCTTGTATAGTGTATGAGTAATTAGGCCTGATCCAAACCCTATCGGTTTTGTGGGAGTCCTTCCCACTTTAGATAGTATGAGGCCCCAGAGCTCCAGCAGTGCAGTGTTGTTCTGCCCCTTGGCCCGTTCAGCCTCCCCAACCCACGTAACCAGTCAGGATAATATGGGAGAGAAACAGATTCTCCTTCTCTGAAGGAATCATAGAATCATTAAGGTTGGAAAAGACCTCTAAGATCATCGAGTCCAACCGTCAACCCAACGCCACCACTCACTAAACCGTGTCCCTAAGTGCCTCATCTACTCGTCTTTTAAATACCTCCAGGGATGGGGACTCAACCACTTCCCTGGGCAGCCTGTTCCAATGTTTAACCACTCTTTCAGTAAAGACGTTTTTCCTCATGTCCAATCTAAACCTCCCCTGGCGCAACTTGAGGCCATTTCCTCTCGTCCTATCGCTTGTTACTTGGGAGAAGAGACCAACACCCAC
>NW_008794520.1:1326120-1333563 GCF_000699145.1 Aptenodytes forsteri
TCGGCACGCCACCCCTGGGCTCATCTCTAGTGAGCCTGGTTTTATCCCCCCCTTCCCCCTTCGAACCTAGTTTAAAGCCTTCTCAATGAGCCCTGCCAATTCATGAGCCATGATCCTTTTCCCCCTGTGAGACAGCTGGACTCCATCTGCCTCCAGCAGGCCCGGTGCCATGTAAACCTCCCCGTAAGTGAGTGACGGGCCTTCTATTTCTTATTTCTGCCTCTGACTGTGCAAGTAGAAGAGATGGTCAGGAAACAAAGTGCAACTGTCCAGAAGAGTGGCAGCAGATGTCAGACAGGAGAAAGGTGAGGCAGGAAGGAAAGTGGAGTGGCTAGCGATTTCCTGGGAGAAATGCAGAGCTATTCCTGCTTACAGCAGAAGAAAACCTTCTATTTCTTATTTCTGCCTCTGACTGTGCAAGTAGAAGAGATGGTCAGGAAACAAAGTGCAACTGTCCAGAAGAGTGGCAGCAGATGTCAGACAGGAGAAAGGTGAGGCAGGAAGGAAAGTGGAGTGGCTAGCGATTTCCTGGGAGAAATGCAGAGCTATTCCTGCTTACAGCAGAAGAAAATCCTGTGAGAGAAAGCAGGTGTTCTTTTCCCTATCACATGTACTGTTTGTCATATTGGTGGAGCATCTAAGAAAGTGTAGACATTCCTGTGTTTTTATTCTTCGTTGTGCATTTCAGTTTCTTGTGTTCTTGTTCAAAGAGCAAGAAGTATGCCAAAGCTGCACTGAGGCAGTAATGATCTTTGCTGAATCACACTGTCATAGGCAAAACTCTGAATTTGTGGTAGTAAGCCAGATTTGACTGATGTTTATAATCTTTGCTGTTGTTTTGTTATTGCAGACCCTGGAGGTACAGTACAAACACATACACAGTACCTGCCAGGAAGGACCAGTAATAACAATCATTAAAGCTATAAGGAACATTGTAAATCAAGGGATTTCATCAGAAGCTCCTTGGTGGCATGTTTTTTATAACGCTGCTAGAACACAGGAATTGGGAACATACAGCCATTCAGTAGTAGTAATTTACCAGGGACAGACAAACAACAGAAGTGGCATTGAACTGTAACTGCTGATCAACGTGCAGAAGAATGAATTCTGAAACTAAAACCAAACTCTTTTGTGTCTGTAGAAGAATTTGTACTTGAGAGCTCTTTTCCTTCGTTTAACTCTCTTTATGATACTCTCAGTGGAAAGTGGTCATCTCTGCACTTCTCAGAACCTGTTGTCCTAGAAATAGCGGATTTCACAAATTCAGAACCTAATTCTGGTCTCAGAGTAGCAGTCCTTTCGTACCAGCTTTTTTCCCCACTGCTCCTGACTCGCAGCTCCTGGAGCAGTGCCTGGGCGGATGGAAGGAAATCTGGGCCCGAGGAATGGCGTGCTGCTAGCCACCGAGTGAGAACAGTGTGCAACACCGTGCAGAGATGCTCACATATGAGAGATGTCCCCAGTATAAACTAAGGCATCTTCATGGATTGCTTTAATTTACAGTCTGTGACCACCTTTTCCCCTGTCACAGCCTGCTCACTAGCGCCCCTCAGTAGGCCCAAAATGGGGAGAAAGGTTTTGTGTTGAGCTTGTCCTTTGTTCCATGTGGCACAGGGATAACGGTCAGGTATTCTGACTTACATTAGAAATGGGAGTCATGAAAAGCCTCCACGATTGGCACTGGAAACTGCAGATTTGGTATAGTCAGAGCTGTGTTGAGTTCAAGAAAATCGCAACTGGCAAGGCTGGAAAGCAGCTACCTAATCTTTTTGGCCTGTGCTCTTGTTCAGACAATGCCGAATTACAGTGGGTTACCCCATGCCTGCATAAGGGGGGAATCCTGTAGCATGGTTCCCCCGCCAGCACTGTGTGCCACAACAGTGTTTGCCTACAATAGACTAATTTACTTTCCATGTACTTTGTGTGGGTTGGCTTATAACAAACAGCCTTGACAACATAGTCTTGGGGGCTGATAGTTGTAGCAAGGATAATCTTGCACCAACCAGGCCAGGGAGATGAGTGACGTCTACAGCAAATCATATAGAGAGCAATAAAAATCAAAATTTTTGAAATTATAATGAAAGGTTGGACTTTGCAATCTGCACTGACACCTATTTTCTGATATGAACAGCACTTCAAATGAAATCTGTGTTTAACTTTAAAAATCTAGTGGACTTGTCCCCTGATGAATCAGTCCCCACAGCAGGGATGAGATGCTGGCAGTCCTGTAGTAGGTGTATATGGTGATCAGGCAGGGAGGGAGCACAGTACCGCAAAGCGGATACATTTACAGGGGCGTTGAGCACAGGAGCATTGAGCACAGGGCCTCACTAGAAACCCTATGTAAGGTCTGGTCCCTTTTGCAATAGTACAAGCCAGGAGCAGCTGGCCAGTGGATCACAGGTCTGCCAAGTGGCAGCGCTCACGCCGGGGGCTGGCACCTGGAACGGTACCCCATGCCGGGAATGCCCGAGAGGCAGGTATCGTGGCAGGCGAGCCTGATGGAGAGCCAACTGAGCGAGGGTCGTTCACAGCGTGTACGGCTAGTCAGCTGGAAGCAACGTACGGGGTGAGCTTTAGACACTGATGATCATGGAAAGCTGAGCTTTCATACAGCTTCCAAGGTTTAAATGCCTGTGTAAGTCCTTTTGAAGACACAGGCTGAAGGACCTTGCTGAGCAGGGATACTAGTTACCTTTTCAGAAACATTCTGTGTATCCTTTTCAAAGGATTTCTTACGGAAAATTGAAGCAAAATATCTCCAGTCTGCCAGGGATATTTACACAGTTTACTTAATGGAAGATTCCATGGGAGATCCCATTATTTTTCCTATTATTATTACTGTTATGACAACATTATTCAGAAGTCCCAGGCAGAACTAGTAAAAAAAAAATTGAAAAAACAGCTATGACAACAGAGAAGGTAGAAATTATGTAGATAGGAAGACAGGTGCTGTCCTGTAATTTACAAAAAATACCATGATCTATTTTCACTTGCTGTTTAGTATTCAGCGGCCTGATCTAACAACCAGTGGAGTTTGTGAAAACTCCTCTGATTTCAGTAGAAGCTTGACCAGGCTGTAAATGCATGCTTCATTAGGTAAAACATCTGAGGACTGTGGTATCTTCTATCAAAATAAACAACTTTTTCTCACAATATGTAATTAAGTGATAGAAGAGTTGCTACTAGTAAATTCTGCAGTTCAGTCATAAGCCTTCTAAAACCTGAAGTACCAAAAAGAAAAGGCTCCGATTTGATGATGGCGCACTGCAAGCTCTATCTTTTGAGTAAGAGTTGAAGGTTAAATACAGTACCAAACTATGCCCGATGCTAGTGACAAAAAGTCCTTTGTATGGCGCTTCCCAAGAGGCATACTTATGTAGCTATTCCTCAGGGCTAAGACGTAATCTTTCAGGGTTGCTTGTCACAAATTTGTCCTCGTGTCATACATTCATCCCTTTTTGCAGAGTGTGATTAAGGATGTGCAGAGCAAGTCCTTCTGCAGACAAATGGTGTGATCCTTGCTACATGAGGGGTAGCATTTTAATTGTCAGGACAGATGTGATTTTCATTTTCCTCCATTATTTGCCTGCGCCCATAATCTGCTGCTCTTACATTCTGCAGCCATGTCTCATGTCTGAGGGTGAAGACAGGGATATCCATCTTGAAGAGTGATTGTCTAGCCATTGCCAGTGCTTCCCTCTCTTGAGTTGCTGTGCTCGTATTAAATAGAGGCCCTCCATCTGTTACAAAGCTTGCACAAAAGTAGCGCGCGCATGTAGAATATGTAGCTAATTTAACAAACCATCTTTGGAGTGGTGTCAAAGTCTTGCAGCTCCTGTGAATTGCCACTTAGGCAAATTTTAGAGCCTCAGGTTGCATCCTTAAACTGTTTATTTTATTGCGCTGTCTTTGTAACTGTAGTGCCTAGAAGAACTTCAAGCTCGCAGATACTTAAATCTTCAAATTAAAATCACAAGGGAGTATCTTTTTCTGGATAGACTCTAAGCACATGAATAACTTATGCTCAGAACCTTTTTGCCACAGTCTCGCTGCCACCCAGCGCACTGTGCTGTACTCACTGCGCAGAAGAATGTCTTGCCCTTGGCGAGAGAGGAGTAGACAAGAAGCACCGTCGGCAGCCTAGAGTAGCTGACATTTTCCCCTCTCTTGTGTAACTTCTTTTGAAGCCAGAGTTTGAACTGAAGGCTGATTGAAATGGTGTTTTTCTGGCAATGGAGTATGTTTTGTGAGATTATGAAGTAGATCTGAGTGAAATAAAGGACAGGTGACAGAAGAGAGAAAATGAGGACCAGAAAATGCTGCTTCTCCAGCAAAGCTTTTCTTTGATTACTACCAGAGTATTTTATAAGTGAAGTCAAAATGGTGGCACAGTGCCTGAGGGTACGTCATTTCAGGTGCATCCTTATGATCCCATTGTCATATACTGTGTTGGCACTGTGACCAGGCTGCAGCTGATGCGATACACTGCTCTGTCCTTCTGCAGGAGGGAGAAGTGCCTGTGATGAGATAGCTTCTGTCAAGGAAGAGCAGAAGGCACCCGAGTTCTGTCTTTTGTAAGGGACTCCTCTTGAGGGGTTTACTTTCCACTGAAATATTTCTGAAGTATCCAATTTTATTTCAGGCATTCATGATTTTTTGGGGGTGATGAAATATCGGCATTTTTCAAAGATCAGACACATTTCTTGAAACTTTCTTCTAAATGAAATCCCATTCTTTCACTAAAAAAGGTTCTGATGGAAAAATATTCCTGCAGATTTAGCTGAGTTTTTTGGGGTATGCTCTGTCCCTTCTGCAGAACAAGTGGTAGTGCCAAGCTCCTGCACCCACTGGGGGTGGGGTTTTGAGCTCTGCGTCCAGGCAGTTAGGCTGAAGAAAATAGCTTTATCTTGTAGTCAACGAGCGGGCATTTGTTGCAGGTCCCTCTCTAATACCTTAGGGAAATGACCCAAAGGGCCTGCAATGGAATGAAATTAATTTACGATTCAGGCCTGAGAAACCCCAAAGGTCTTGTAGCAGCGTAGGAGAGTCTAGTTTAGGGACAGGCAGAAGGCACGTGCCTTTGTTAGCCGTCCTTAACAACCTGATTTCCCACTAGGTATCAAGGCATCCAATAAAACAAACTGAAAAAGAATGCCCACACCACTCATGGCATCAGTTACTCTTTATTTTAGCGTTGTTTGTCAGTCACACTCAGCAGCTTTTCCAACATAATGAGAAGTCTGGTCATTTTGGCACTCTGGGGCATTTTCTTTCTTTTAGCATGGAAGGAACAGAGTTGGGGCCTTATGTGGTAGGTGCACAGATGTCGTGCTGTCATTTAAAAGTAATACTTCACTCAAACAAATTGTCTTGGTAAGAATCCATGTTTGCTTTTGTTTTGAGGTGAAGGAAGCTTCGTGTGAACCACAGATGGTGTTTACAGCTCGTCACGCAGCTATCGCTTTCCAGACAGATGGAGAAACATGGAGAGAACAGAAAGAGAAAAAGGCAGCTCTGATGGTTGGCATCTTAATTGGAGTTTTTGTACTGTGCTGGATCCCTTTCTTCATCACAGAATTAATAAGTCCCCTCTGTTCCTGCAACATCCCACCCGTCTGGAAAAGCATCTTTCTTTGGCTTGGCTACTCCAATTCTTTCTTTAATCCTCTCATTTATACAGCATTTAACAAAAATTACAACAATGCCTTCAAGAACCTTTTTGTAAAGCAGAGATAAAAGGGCACACAGAGGAGAAAATTATTCCTTTATTGCATAATACAGAGATTTCTTGAGGGAAATGTGCCTGTGATATGTACAGTTTTCATGCGCAAGAGCTACCTGAGGGGATTTAGGAACAATGAAAAAGAAGATGGAAGATGTTTGGATATAAACCTACGGACAGTTTACAGTTCCGCCTTGGAATTATATGCTGCTCCAGGGTTTGGCAGAGAAAGAAGCAGTGAATACCTCCCATCTGCTTTTTCAATCAACGTGTGTTAAGGTCTGCAAGCGAAGCACTGTATGTGTCCAACACCATGACTGTCAAATCCAACTGGACTGATCTCACCTAACCAGCTACAGGTGCCATTCTGCAGCTCGCTCATCACTGGCAAAGGCACAAGTGGGAACTGCTAATTGAGCAATACTGAAATGTTTGTGATACGGGCAGGATGCTGGCTTCATTTTTGAGATTTATTTGGAAGGGAATAAACATGCTGTATTCAATCAGTTGTTGAATTGATATGAAATTAAAATGGATGACTAACCAGCTCAAAAACACGCTCTAGTAGGACTGAAGGGCTGCATCTTCTCTAGCAAGCAGCAATCCTTGATGGGAAGTCTTGGTGAAATACAGGTCAGTTACGTCTCCTGGGGTTAAGCAAAATTTTAGAGGCAACTGTAAAATTATTGAGAGCTACTGAGAACGTGCTCGCACCGCTTGCTCAGGAGGAGGATCTAGCGTGGTTTTCACCTGCATTGTACTTTCTCACTCTGCAGGGCTCAGGCTCTCCCTGTTTTCCAAAACCCAGGCGAGCTCAAGATAGACACCTGATACCTCCAAGTGAAGGGGAACTGTATGCATTGTTAGTTCATGCTACCATAAAACTAAGCATGCATTTGTGTTACAAACACCAGACATGTTGGATTCAGTCAGCAGGTTTGCTGGCAGCAACACATGGCTGCTTGGCAGTGGTACGTGAGTATCTGCACTGCGCTGTCTGGGGTCCTTGCACCGTAAATGTTGTGCTTATCACCCTACCTGAGCGAATTCCACAATTTGTCAGCTTGCATCAATTTCCTCCTACTGTAAGAAAGGTATTGATGCCATCAGGTCTAAGTGACTCCAAAAACTCCAAAGTGACTCAAAACCAAGCTTTAAATTGTTTTTCCAAGATCTAACAAACACCCCTGTCCCAACAATATATACATAAATAAATTAAAAGATAAGTATTTCCATGCATACTGCCCATTCTCTCTCACTCTGTATTTGTTCCGCTAGTGGGTTTTACTTCCTCCCCTTCCCTGAGGGGGGAATGCTGACAGGATCTCTGAGTATTTCTAGCGTGGCAGCTTTTTACTGACACAGAGTTCCAGCACCCTCTCCCATCTCCTCCTAAAGCTTCGTTTGTGTCGTGGTTTAACACCAGCCGGCAACTAAGCACCACCCAGCCGCTCGCTCACACCCCCTGGTGGGATGGGGGAGAGAATCGGAAGAGTAAAAGTGAGAAAACTCGTGGGTTGAGATAAAGACAGTTTAACAGGTAAAGCAAAAGCCACACGCACAAGCAAAGCAAAACAAGGAATCCATTCGCTCCTTCCCACCGGCAGGCAGGTGTTCAGCCATCTCCAGGAAAGCAGGGCTCCGTCACGCCTAACGGTGACTTGGGAAGACCAACGCCATCACTCTGAACGTCCCCCCCTTCCTTCTTCTTCCCCCAG
>NW_008794520.1:1334082-1372343 GCF_000699145.1 Aptenodytes forsteri
CCTCCCAGCTTCTTGTGCCCCCCCAGCCTGCTCGCTGGTGGGGTGGGGTGAGAGGCAGAACAGGCCTTGACTCTGTGTCAGCACTGCTCAGCAGCAACGAAAACATCCCTGTGTTATCAACACTGTTTCCAGCACAAATCCAAAACAGAGCCCCAGACTAGCTACTATGGAGGAAGTTAACTCTACCCCAGCCACAACCAGCACATTTAGGTACTGTAAGGGCAAAACGTTGTAGCTCTGATGGGGCTGGGCAACATCACAGCTCCTTTTGAAGCTGAGGTTTAACCTTTTACACTGCCTTTCTCTGCCAGTTTTGTGTTTTCTGCTGCTTAAGCAACTCTTTGATTCAAAGCATACCCTCAGGCAAACAACACAAAACTGCACAGAATGACTAAAAGTCACGAATTTCAGCTCCAGCAATATACACCACTGCCATCTTGATCTCACTGCAGTGCATCACACACAGCCTCATCTCTGACAGTTACCTGGCAGAGCTAACGGGCATCGCATCGACGCGAGTGCTGACCACGAAGCTCCTACCAAAGTCTTGGTATCCTGGCAGTCCCTCGCAGGCAGCAGCAGCTAGGCGAATTGCCGTCTGCTAGGGACTGACGTACTTAACAGCCATGTCAGAGAGGTATTATCAAATGCCTGTATCTTGTAGTCTGAAAAACAGAAAAATGATGGAGCCTTTACTTGCTTAACTGTAAAGCAGAGTTTATTGCTGTGTAGCCTAACGTGATTCATGGATCTGGTGATGTCAATTTGAGCTTGATGTCAGGTATATGGGCAACGTAGACCGAGGCAAGTTCCGGCTGCTTTCTAAATAAGTGATTTAAACAAATGCTGTCAAAGCGTGCATCCCTCCAGTTCCTTAAGGGAACCGCCTGGCCTCACCTCCTGAGCACAGTGTCTGGTGAGATCAGGCACTGCTGTACTTCACACCCTGCAGTACTGTGAAACTCCAGTGTGACCTGCTGTGTCTGTGGCCGCAGCCACCTGTGTATCTGATGTACCTGCAGAGGATGCTTCTCCTCTCAATTTCAATGAGAATTAAGAAATGTTAATAACCTAGAATTTCAAAAAGTTGTTAGATAGCGGCTCAGACTTTTAAATGCCAACTGAAGTAACTTTTTCCCTTGTGAATCTGAGTTTGCCTGCATAGCAAATAGCTACAGTTCAAACTAGTGTTTGGAGGCTTAATTAAACCTGAAGGAAGACACATGTAAGAGTCTAAAAGTTACTAAAACCTGCTGGTTTTATTCAGAACCACCGATGAATTTTTTTTTTAAGTGAATTGAATTTTTCATCTAAGATAGTCACTGCTCTAAACCCCTTAAAATCCAAACAGACGACCTGGAAGGAGAAAATGAAGAGGTCTTCTTAAGCTGGTTGTTGAATAGCATACAAATCTGCATGCGGCCACTCCTGAAGTTTCCAGTGATCGTGCTTTGGCCAGATTTTAGTGCCTGTGGGACAAGCGGTTACTAGCATGCAGATCTAATTACCAACCCTGCTGCACTGAAGACCGCCCATCACAGTCTGCGGCTGCAGCAGCGAGAGCTTTGTTCCAACGCTGAGTGCCAGCGGACTGGAGGAACAGCAGGCTCCGGTTCCGCTGCAGGAACCCTTCCAAGAAGCGACACAGATTTTGGGGTATGTTTTGCCATGGCTTGGCATCTGGAACTTGAGAAACGCCATAAAGCCAGGAGGCTACCGTGCAGGTCAGCGTAGCTGTACGCTTGCACGGGTGTTACTGCAAAGGCTGAAGATGCAGCAGGGCTGTCTTCAGCTAGCTTGAGAACTGGTGGCAGGGCTGCTGATGTAGCATACAATGTAGCTCTCCACCTCCTCAGAGATGAATTTAGCTTCCTTAGGAGGTGAATCTGAGCCTCTGTAATTTTACTGTGGGAAGTTCTCGAGACAACTAGTTTAGTGCTCTGCCCACCCAAGCATCTGTGACAGCAGTGAGTTGTTGCAGAACGACGGGCTTCCACTGAAAGCAGCCTGCCTTCATACTCACCCAGAGAAGACGAGGAACGAGCGGAGCTTTTATTTCGCTACAGTGGTTTTAGAAAGCTCTTAACAAAATCGGCTTCCCACACTGGCTCTGTGCATGTCTGCGTTTAGAAGAGCCACGACACATATTCAGGATTTAAAATCCTGGATTTTAATCACATGGAATCTGAGCTTAGTGTGGGGGAAAGAAATACGCTATCCGGGGTTACGGCCTAACCTGCTGGATGCTGCTTCCTGCTTAAAGCCAGAAGAGGCGTTACCATCCCCCGGCCTTCTGCACCGCAAGCACAGCCTTTTACCCGCGGATTTGTGTGCCAAGCCCAGTAACTTGGTGCAATGGGAGCATAACTGCTGGATAGTCATCAACCTTGATTAAAAAAAGTTGGAACCATGGATAATTTTCTACCTCTCTTGCTACTTTATTTCTGTGACTAATTACTCTCATTGTTAAAACTTGCAACTTTATTTTAATTGAAAAAAGAGGAAAGAGTAAAATCAGGCATGCAAACATTCCTCTTTCTGGCACTTCAAGCATTAGAGTTTAGATCTTACGTTATAGCTGTGTTGTTACCCTTGACTTCAAGACGACCAAAAAAACCCATGGAAAATACAACTCCCATGTGAACTCAGATAAATGATACAGTATCTTGAATATTCAAATAGGGGAAAAAAAAAATCAGCTATGCTAAAGAACATCATTTGGCAGTGCTTAGACGTACAGTCATTTATCTCCCCAAATAGAAGTTGCCCATTTGGAGTACACCAGTCATCTCTGCTTGTACACAGTGGGCTACTAGTTTTATTTCCTGACACTGAATCTGCTCCTAGAAAAAACTCACTGGAGACTATTGCTCAGCAGAAGGGCATTGCTGTATCCTGCAGCAAGGCTCCGAGAACCCCGCAGCTATATTGAAGTTAAGGCCTCCGTTTGTCGTGCTGTTGGAATCCACAGATTGTGCAGAAATCAAAGAGCTTTGGAAGATGACTGTGAACAGAAAATGTTAATAACTTTCTACGTCCCTCCTCGCTCCATGAAACCCACATCCATCCCACAGCTTCCACAATGAAAGCTCTTCAGTAATTTATTATTGTACCCAGGAGCTCCTGATCCTTCAACCGTACTTCAGTCTCTGCGTCTGAATAGCTGTTTTTCATGGGAATTCCCAAGCCCTTCCTACGTGAGGATGGACGCAAAGAAAGAGGAAGGGTTTGGCCCTGGGAATACACGTTGACAAACCCCTGTGAGCAGTACCTCATCAGCTAGCCTACACCGCAGTCGCCAAGAAACCAGGTATGAGCAGCAGCTGATTACAGGAACATGCTGCTGGGTGGGAAGCGGCCACCAACCCTGCCTGAAGAGCTGGGTAGAGAGGCAGCGCCTGCCTCGAGCTCCAGGGCCCAGAGCCGTGGTAGCTCTGATGCCAGCTGGCCGAGTCTGCATGGGCTGCAGCCGCGGCTGTGTAGACACTGTGTGAATAAACAGGCTTGTGTTCATACGTTTTGTTTAGAAAGAAGACTATCCTAAGAGTATGTCATCCACCACCCAAACGAGTCAGATGTGTGTATCGCCTTGTGCGTGTGTCCTACTTAGATGCCTAATTTAGCAAAGCTGGCGCTAAGGAAGCGGGTGTACCAGCAGATCACAACTCTCCAGCTGTCTCTTTTGCATCAGCACCGGCAGCTATGCAAAGTGGGACCTAAAAGAAGTAATACCCTCTCTCTCATGCAAGTAATTTCATGTTTCTAAAGAAATTTCTTTAACGTTTTGCTGCCTCCTAGACGGCTGGGTATACCTGTGCCATAGCGTCTCCCGAAAATAAAGTACTTTGTCACACAGCAAAATGCTTTTGCACGTCATACATTTCTCCCCCCATCAAATACTGTTTGGTTCAGAAACCTACACACTAAGGTCACACTTCACTAAGCAGATTTTTCATTAAATAAAAAGGAAGAAGGGAAGAAACCTTAAAGAAAATATTGGTCACATTTTAACTTGCCTTCCAGGATTTTCTTTTATTCGAAGCAATAGTGACTCGGTGCCGTACTGCACTCGTTTTGATACACTGTAACAAAAAGATTGTCTGGATTTTGTCACGCTTGGATTAGGTGTATGTCACTGATTTCACTCTCAAAAGATATTTTACAAGTGCACTTGTGGAACTGCATTTAAAGAAAGCTGTCACGGTCTAAAAGGTAAGCGTATGCCTTAAGTTCAGAGACTGTCTCAGCTTCTGAAACAAAGAGCAGACTTACTTTATAGCATTTATTCATCAGCATATCAAAAAAATTAAATGTATTGAAATGCAAATTAAAGCTCCGAGCAGGCTCTATCAAATAAAAAAAGAAAAGTTTTGCTACAAGTCCCGTAAATGTTATTTTACAAGCCTGGTAACACCAAATGAATTCAGGGCGAGATCTTTCTCTTTAAACAGTCAAAGAAATCCAGCAACACTGAGGTAAAATTCCGAGAAACTCCTAGCTCCTCCCTTGCAACCAGCTGAAATGGAGAATTAAGACAGATTCTGCTTGCTACAGGTTTGCATAGTCCTTTGCATACACACATCTACGCTCCCAGAATTCCGTGCCTCAGCTGCACAGCTCCAATCACCAAACTGTGGGCGTTAAAAATATTCTTAATTCTGTGGCCCAAAAAATTCATGTACCAATTATGCAAAAAGATCTTAACTCTCCAGCAAAGACATGGTGCACATTGAAGCTTATTGACTGAAAGGAGAATAACCACTTTAAAGCACCGCCCTCCTTTCTTCAGAAACTCCACTTCGAAGTTACCTCCCGCCACTGCCCTTCGCTTCGGCAAATAGCCGTCATGATTTTACTGGAAGCCAAAACCGACCCAGTTGTTTCCGTTTAGCAGGACTGTCACGTTTACAGTGTCCAAGCATCTTGGGTACGGTTCCCAAAAATTGCCTTCCCACAAGCAGCCATAGCACGGCCTGCACGTGTTCCTCCACGCTAAAACTGACCGGGGACAGCCTGACGTAACGGTTAAGCCTGACAGTCATCAGGTTAAGCGGGCCATCGAAGTGGCGCCTCTTTCCTTTTGATTCCTCCTCAGGCATCAGAAGAAGTGGCACCCCCAACATACACTGCCCGAGAGGAACAGCTGATGTAACTTTTTTCATACCTCTCCAGCCGCTCCCCTCATTTTCACACCGGGATCTGAAGGCAAAGACAGTGTCCGTCTGCCCTGGATTTCAACCTATTGTAGAAAGAAAGGGACTTGCTCCATTAAGTTATAATCTGGACTCCGATTTACTTTCTATGAGCAGTAACTGGATCTTCACAAACCCCAGATTTATATCGTAGTCAAAATCACTAGCTCCTAGCCAGAGCAATGGTTCTAATGTTTTTATATTCCATGTTGAAGTTTTCCAGGTTCCTGTGTTTGTAACAGGCAAGCATAAAGTTTAATGTTACACCAAACAAATAATCGCATCATTTATTCTACATGTAAGTTCATTACTTACCCTGCGTAGGAAATTTTGCTTGATACTAAAGCAATTTTGATGCAAACTGTAAAACCCAAATTGAAATGTCCATTCAAGTTATTTTTTTAGAAGTGCATGGTATGCAAACACATCACAGCTTGAATTCACAAACAGGTTATCTTGGTGCCAAAGTTACATTATTCGATTTACAAATTAGAAAGAAAGAGAATTACCATTTTTATAGAGGGCAAAGTTTGTAGACATAAATAATGTCTCCTAATAGCAAAGGTGAGTGGGGAAAGTTTGCAAGTAGCACTCAGTGCAAATTTCCTTTTTTGAAGGAACTCCGAGTGTAATTTTTTTCCTTCTTTGGAGGTACTCAGAATGTAGTTTCGCCTTCATTATTTCGCTAGCTCTAGGAAGACTGACTTTGAATACGTACAAGCGGAGCAGCCTGTGTATATTCAGTCACTAACTAGCGTGGGGGAGTAAGGTACAAGCTGGCTCAGGAGAAAGCTTTTCTTTCTGTTTGTACTGAAGGAACAGGAAAAGTGTTTCAGGTTGTCACAAAAACAGTCTCATTTATGAGAAGGTACATCACATTGGGCCTAGTCTACCACAGTTCTGGTAGCTCACTGCATTTTACCCCGACAGAACGTCAACAATCTCCTCATGCGAGGCTTAACAAATGCCTACGCTTCCCCACGTTCAGTGCAACAGTTTGCATAAATTCACATGCTAATATCAAACCTTCCATTGTATTCAGGAGTGGAATCAGGTAGTGCAGTGCGATGAACTTGTACCGTCTCCACCGAGAATTCGGTACCATCAGCGGATGCTTATGGAAGACAAGCATAACCTCCCGTGGGCCTCCTTTGCGCGTACCAGGTTTGATAGTTTGTGCCAAATACCAAAACACCACGCTGACCAAAAGGAGCAGGAGAAACCAGAATGTTACCGGTTGCCATGTGACACATGAAAACGTCCTTACGGCTGAACATCGACACAATTCATCTTTTAATGCACTCGTAATTCAAAGGCGTATTAGGGCTTCTAAAGCAAGTTCCACCTTAAAAACACAATAGCAGAAGGTCACTGGATTCCAAACATTCTTTATTTTATATTCGCTGCCATAGAAAGTAATCAAACAGCACTGTCATCGTTGTTATTGGGGAAAAAAGAATGTGGTTCTTCTCCTGAAGATGTGATGTACATTAAGAAGTCAGTCCAAAATCCTGATGTTAAGTACAAAAAGCAACTGTTTGAATTATAAAATACTGTATATACAGACATTAAAATGTTTCAGAAAGTGTTCCACAAAGTTTCTAAACTTTCAAGGGCAAATCTTCAGCAGGGTAAGTAGGTGGTTGTCTTCGAAGGTGAGCATCAGTTCACTTGAGCGGAACGTCTCAATCTTTATCTTCCTGCACTACAGCTGACGTAGACTTTGATTTTCATCCCAGCCAGGGATAACGTGATGGTCCTAGTGATTAAGGTGTTTCTTCCTGGAGCTATTAATTTAACAAGCACACTCTCTATATATAAAAGTGAAATTTCAAAGAAATTTATACAACAGCTAGACTTTATAAAAATATAGATCTATAATTTTACACCAGGAATTATCCAAGGTAAGTTTCCATTTTCTTGTATCTTAACCGTTAGAAATCCATTTTTATCCTTTGGAATCTTATCTATGGCTAGAGTGTAAATGAAAATAATGTGAAGTTATTAGCTGGTGAAGAGTTTCAGGAATCTCATTCTGTGGGTTTTTTTGGCCAAAATTAACAAACCACTGCATTCTGCAGTGCTCGTCTTGTGGTACTGGACATATTACACAGTATGTATCTACTTATTCCAGAATCTCGACCTAATTCAGTGTGAAAACCCAAATAAAAAACACCCCCATTGTCCTTGCTGTTGGAAAAAACCAAACCCAAATAAATAAAGTTAGACAATATTTCTATTTTGCCATACTCTGTTAACTCTTTACTGTGTAGTGGAGGCAATAATGAATAATACAGCCACGTGATGAAGGAATGTAAAACTGAATACATACTGGAAAAAAACCAGACTTTTATAGCTGTGTGTATATATTTTTTTATATATCTCTCTCTATACATCTACATTGCAGTTGTAACAGTCACCTCACAAAAGAGATTCAATGGACCGAACAATCATCTATAACTTCACCAGCTGGAGTTCTTCAGGAAGAACTAGCTTTCAGCTTAGACAGCAGCATTTCATTCTTACGGCATTCCTGTTAACAGAAAGCAAACAGATAAGGAGGTAGTTGCTCGTAACTCCACTAGCTGTATCTTTACATCAGCAAAACCAAACCCTTTTATTTTGAAAGATCTCCAAAATCCAAAGTAGTCTGGAGTGACTGATGAGCTGAAGATAATTCTGATTCATCCGTAATGTTATTCCAATGGTAATACTCGTTAAACTTTATGACACTGAAGCCAAAAGGAATGCTGCTTGACCATTCATCTGAAGTCGTTACAAGTAGCTAAAGCAAATCCACTTTTTCACTTATAAATTGAATAAATCTGAAACTGAGATTACTTTTAGCTGATCTGGAACTTCACAGAACAGTTTGCAAAAAAGTCAGTGTTCAGGGAACAACTCTAGGTCAAGAAATATATTTACATAAGTACATACCACCTGTTTTCAACACCACAACCATGACTTCATTTATTTTTAAGGATAGCAAGGTCGAGTAGAAGTTACCTCACAAGGCAGTGGAAGAAAAATGGCTTATTCATGCTTCCACCAAAAAAAACCCAAAACAAAACAAAAATTCCACCTAACTTCTGCAACTAGGATGTAAAATTCTGTCTGTCAGAAAAGCAGCTGAACAGTGCCTGTCATTCTCCCAGAGTACATTGTCCAAAACAGGAAGGAACTGCCTCCGAACAAAGCAGGACAAATTACAGAAAGATGTTTTTCCTCAAACATCTGAAGCCAAATGACAATTTTGCCTGGCAGCACTACTTTGTCATTCATTATCATGGAGACAATAATTAACAGAAGCACATTATGATGAAAAGCTCGGGAAGGGCTAAATCAATGAAGCGTTAAACAGTGCTTTCACAGTGCTTAGAAAACAAGGCTGGTTCCTAAAGGTATTTATCACTGAGACGCTGGATTCCCTCCCTTATTCACATGCATTTCCACAACCCTCTTTGCTCCAATACCTAACTGCTCATAGATCTTCAAGAGATTCCATTTGGAAACCCCAATATACAGCTTGTTCGGTAACAAATTGTCCTTCCCCTGTAACATGGAGGGGTGCTAGTCTATCAGTGAAAAAAGAATTTCCAGAATCAAATTCAGAGTCCAAGAATCATGTGGCGATAACCACCAAGAGACATTGTGAACATGGTGTGATAATCACCATATTAGGAACTCTTGTGCACGTATTAATGCACAAGTCAAGTGAGCTGGTTGTGGCTGGGGTAGAGTTAACTTTCTCCATAGTAGCTAGTCTGGGGCTCTGTTTTGGATTTGTGCTGGAAACAGTGTTGATAACACAGGGATGTTTTCGTTGCTGCTGAGCAGTGCTGACACAGAGTCAAGGCCTTTTCTGCCTCTCACCCCACCCCACCAGCGAGCAGGCTGGGGGGGCACAAGAAGCTGGGAGGGGGCACAGCCGGGACAGCTGACCCCAACTGACCAGAGGGGTATCCCACACCATATGACGTCATGCTCAGCACATAAAGCTGGGGAAGAAGAAGGAAGGGGGACACGTTCGGAGTGATGGCGTTGGTCTTCCCAAGTCACCGTTAGGCGTGACGGAGCCCTGCTTTCCTGGAGATGGCTGAACACCTGCCTGCCCATGGGAAGGAGCAAATGGATTCCTGGTTTTGCTTTGCTTGTGCGTGTGGCTTTTGCTTTACCTGTTAAACTGTCTTTATCTCAACCCACGAGTTTTCTCACTTTTACCCTTCCGATTCTCTCCCCCATCCCACCAGGGGGAGTGAGCGAGCGGCTGTGCAGTGCCTAGCTGCCAGCTGGGTTAAACCATGACACAAGCCAAAACGGGTCACTGAACACTTGCCAGTTTACATTAGCAAAAGCGTTCTTACCTCTTTAAATTCTTTCACTGTTTTAAAGTAAAGCCTCTGTTTCTCCAGAAGCTCTAAGTATTCATCATTCAACTGGTCTCTTCGCATTTTGTTTTCTTGCTTCTTCTTTTCCATCTGTTGGTAAAAAGGAAGGCTAAGAGATCATATACTGTATAAGGAATATACAAACACACACGTATATACTGTATAAGGAACAACTATCTAAAATAGAAAATGGGAGACAGATGCTTCATAAAGGATACCCCTGGCTTGTGCTTTAAATGCAATGAACATTTAGGCCAGCTCTTAAAAAAAAAATTAAAAAGCTAATGCCGAAGTCTCAGTACCGGTGGCACTATAGGTAGCATTCGGAATTAAACTAAGGCTCACATCTCTGCAAGCCAGGAATCTTGTTCACTGAACAATTCTACCTCAACGATGACACAGTGAAATTACTTAACAAAAAACAAACAAACAAACAAACCAACCACCAAAAAAAAAAAAAGGTTTTTGATGCAACACAGATCTTGATTTGGTTGTTTATGTTAGTTGTATCAAACGGGGAGGGCAGGAGACATCTTTACCTTCCTGTGCAATGCTGTACTTGCTCAAGACCCACACATAAGCAATCTCTTTTTTTTCCTCCTTGTGCCAAAGTTGTGACAAACATAACTTTAGTCCCTACATGTGAAGAGGATTGGTTCTTAGTACAGAACAGACTGCCTTCCTCTCAGGGGTAGTTCTAATGAAGTTCTTCCATCACAGCATCACAAACAAGTTTGCTGCTAGTCTAGAGAGTAAATTTTCCCTCCCTCCCTCTGGTGCTAGGGCACAACCACATTAAAAGCGCCCTGTTGTATTCCTCTCCCCAAAAATTATTTTTGCATTCTCTCTGACAGGCTTTCACCTCCTAAATTTTGACAAGGAAAAATGTAATTCCAAAAACTGCAAGAGTCCCCTGAAGCCCAAACAAACAGGTAGTTCCACAGCAGCAGAGCCTGCTGCATTTCTAGATTTATGTATCAACATCGACCTTACTGATTCTTATGCCTGAAAGAAATGAACAGATCCCAAACTTCCCCTGAGTATGAACACTGCTAACAAGGTATGTCTCCTTTACAAAGCCAACTGCTGTCCAAAACATCAGGGAATCTCTCCTAACGTAACTTATCAGGGCCAGTAGGTTTTTAAAGTTATGCTTGAGGAAGAAAAAGCGTTACATGTGTTAATGCAGAAGAAAGCATTACCACATGTGTCCCATTCCTTTAGGGTGAGGCTAAAAACAGCATTGCTAAAACATCTAGGAACTAGATTCTTGTGAAGTGATAAGACCCTATTACTATCCTTTGATAAATTTCTTCCTTTATGCATGACCATGACAAATTTCTTGACATAGTCCCCTCAGTAGAAACTGGCCTGCTCTGTCCTCAGAAAGCCTCATGAATATCTGCTATCACACAGAAATGCTTGTTCGCAAGTTACTCGTTCTTGGTAACAAGTATGTCTGATTTCTCCTTAGGCCTCTTTTACGATGCAGTTAAAATATGATGGGCTTTGAAAACTGAAATTTCTCTTCAGGTAGAAGGTCTTCAGGGCTGTACAGAAAACAAAGTGGATGTACTTTAAGAGTGAATCGTGAAACTGACTGTGAGCACTTCTAATGCACTGCAGACAGAAGTCAAATAGATAAGACTAAACCATCACGGGGATGAATAACCCTTGCAGCGTACAACTAGCCTGTCTGTTGAGAAAGTCATCCAAGAGACATTTCCTAGGTGAAGAATAGGGAAACCTTCCCTTTTGCAGCAGAGCTGTTCCCCAAGGAACCATGTGAATCGTTAAAACTTTCTTAGCATCCATTTGTTGTCAGTATCTTCACTGGCATTGAGAAATCAACTGCGAGAAGGTACCAAATGATTATCTACTCCATCACTAACAATCAATTTTTTTCTCTCAATTGAGATAAGCTTAGCTTTTTCATTCAGAAACTCTTGTTTTTCCCCATTAGTTGTAACTGCCACCTCCTGCTGATCCAGACACCTACGCCGAGGAATGAAACGTCACTTGTGAACTCTCTCACAATATGCCAGTGGCCAAACTGCCAGTGCAGAAATACAGCACGAGTGATGTGAGCTGCCATTGCTTTCAGCAACCATCAGAGATGCTGAAATTATTCTCCCAAAATAATGAGTCATCTGACATGATAACTCCCATTTACTCCCCTCTCCCTTAGCTGTACGTGAAGCAGCTGACAGTTTTGGTTCCATTTGAGAATACAGTAGGAGAGTCCAGAATGATTTTATGGACTTCAAAGATTTAACAGTTCAATTGCAAGAACCTGAAGTAAGTCACAGCAGAGCTCTCAGCCTGCTTTCACTCCTTGCATTTGCTGTGCTGTTAGCCGTTTCTGCATGCGTAACACAGGACAAGACAGAAAACAACACGCTGAACTCCTGGACAGTTTCAATTTAGGGCAGTTGCTTGCTGCAGCAATTAAAATAATGTCACTCTTCAAAAAAGAAAGAAATGTAATTATCTTCAAGCTCATCTTCACCAGTCAGAATTGCGCTGTTCTAAAGTATTTTCATAATCTCAATTAGACCCTGAGTCACTCGTTATGTCAACAGCCTTCATGACAGAAAGATGACCCATACATACAACCACTGATATCACTATTTTTTCTGCCGTCATTTTGTTCTCTCTGAAAATAAGAAATCAAGCAAATAAAACTAATTAATTGCAAAAAAAGGCAATGAACTAGCCACCTATTTGAACACAGCAGTCTATAGTAAATGTCTCACATTTTTATAGTGGAGTTTATTAGTGCAAAAGAGCTTTATTACAGCTTGAGTTCCATCCCGTTCTGTTTATCTGTAAGTACATGCTTATCATATTTTCTACTTGAAGTTTCTATTTAGCTATTGAGATAAAACAGCCCAATACCTGGACAGACTGCATTTTCAGTACACATTCTAGTATATATTGATTTATAGTCTATCATACTTCCATTTAAACTCAAATAAAGAACAGCTATAATCCACTACCAAGAATTTTCTGGCTCTATAGAGAAGAGAATCTCAAAGCCCCTTTATGGGACTTAAGCGAACATATTCATATTTTCCTATGAAAATAAAAGAGAGTAAAACAACACAATAGCTACAAGTTAGTAACTACCATTATCAAGAAGTACTTAAGCCTATCCCCATTGAATGCAAATGTGCCTGTGGACAGCCTTACTTGGAGCCACTGTTGGACCTCATGGTTGCACTGCCCCAAGACCACTTAACACAAGTCCACTGAGGCTGTGCTTTTACAAAACAGACCCCAAAGGTTACCAGAAGCAGTTTTGTCTTCTCTGAACGAGCACTGGGGCTCTGCTCACCCACAAACCCCTTTCACTTGCTATGTGGACATAACACACTCATCAGCAACGCTGAGTCTTTTCTGAATCAGGTTGAAACCAACAACAACAACAAAAAACCACCCGAGTGGATTCAGCAAGGTGTCAGATGAGCACTGCATCTGGGACAAGGGAAGCTGATGGCTGGGACTCTGTGCGGTGCTGCTGACCCTCTTCAGCAGCAGAAAGCAGCTTCAATCAGCTCCAGCTGCCTGCGAAACCGCACCCGAGACATCGGTCTGACTGCGCCCACGCAAACCAAATGGAAGAATTCTCACTGTCTTCAGTGACATACAGCTGTTTCAAGCACCTACATCACTACACTGCCAATAACGAAGTTAAGGGGTATAAGCTTCCCGTCCAGGGAGAAGTGTTATAATACCTCTGTTCTACTCTATTCATTAACATTTCAGTGGTGAGCAGTTTCTTATGGATGTGAAAATAAGTAATACTTGTTAGTTGCTTGCTTAATTTGCACCTCACATAATAACTATGCATGGAGAAACCCATTATCCAAGAGGCTTTTCTGAAATAATTCCCAGGTTCTAGCAAAGAAAGTGAGAAGAGTCTCAGACCTTCATCCGATTCTGTTTGATGCCTTCTACAATCTGCTCCATCTGCCGTAAAAACTGATCACGAGAACCAGAAGATGCCATTGCTCTGGAAAGAAAAGAAGATAACAACTGACAGGGATGTAGGACAATGTGTCTCATCTACAGTTGTCTTGCGTATTTACCCATGTCCAAGAATTCACGTTGCTTAGTGTTCTATGTAAAAATTCATCTTTTTAATCACTGATTTCAGGTAACAGCGCAGCTCTTCAGCTGGTATAAACTATCAAAGAGATGGGAACAGACTACAGAGCTCGTCACAAGTGTTCTCCCTGTCGGTTTAAGTCTGTTCCTTTCTCTCACGTGTTGTACAGAAATAAATTGCTATTAACCAACCAAAAGCACAAACTTTTAAAGAAAAGCAGCTGCTGTGAATATTAAGAAGGCAAGTAGAGGACTAGTAGATCAGTAAGTTTTCTAAAAAAATAATTTCATGCCCTGATAGGGAAAGCCCAGAAGTAATTTTAGACTTGTAACATATCTTAAACAAATTAAGAAAAATAAAACAAAGAAAATAAGACACCCACCCCTGCACACCCACCCAACAAAAAAAAGAATCTAAAACCCAGCTGTCCATTACTGCATTGGTTTCTACTGACTGGACAGAATCAAAAGGATCTCATCACTGAGCAAAATAGATCTACAATCCCTGCTGCAAAGGAAAACATCTGAAATACTTAATTCCTGGTTTTTGTTGTAATTAAAAGTTTTGGATATCACAATAGGGGGAAAAAAAAAAAGTAATCAAAATTTCTGACCAAACACAGAAGGACACAAGTGTATCGAAGAGAGTAAAGACATAATTAATTACTGTGGAAAAAAAAAGCAGCTTATAATTTCACAACAGAATTATAAAAAGATATAATAATAGGAAGAATTGTTTAAGACTATTAAGTGGCCGTCTCCTCCCCCATGACTCTACTGAATTGTACTGTTGTGACAAAAATTCATACTGGACTTTTTCTTGTGAAGTCAAAAAAACACAGAAAAAAAATATGCTGGCTGCATCAGAGAGTGATATTTGACCTGGAACTTCCAAGGGAACCATGATTTTACCTAAAGCATTCACACTTCATCGAAACCTTTAAATACAGACTTAGTCTATAATAAACATGTCTGCAATATGTCCGAGTCTAATGTTTTGTACATAATGTAATAACCACAACTTCACAAAATGGAGAAAAATATTTAAATTAACGCCAGGAAAATTATGACTGAATGATTTCTTTCCACAACTGCAACTGAAGAGCCAGATATTAAAAACATATGCTGGCTATAAAAGTTAGGTAATCCCAAGTCTTTGATTCCCCAAACATTGGCTTAAACAGAATTAATAAAATATTTTAGAAAATAATTTACATTAATAAAAAATTCTAACAATTTTTTAGACTCTGTAACTCAAGCCCGCTCCCATTTTTCCAACCAACCATGCTATTCATTTCAGCTATCAAGAGAAAAATGACCATTACTTACTGATGAAAGTTGTCATGAATAGAATTCAGTAAGTTAACCTGTGAATCGGGGGGGGGAACAAAAGAGAAATTATACATTTGTCTTTCTTCTATGAGTTTTCAGGGACAATAAAGTAAAATTAAGTTAAAAAATTGACTATATAGATGTTGCCCTGACAAGCAGTCAGCTATATGAAAATCACCATGAGCTTTCTTTTGGAAGAGAAACCATGATCCCTCTGTATTAGTAAAATCTATCCCAACGGGGGAGCCACAGAAAGCAAGCAAGTCTTAGACCACAATTGTGATTTTTAATTTTACTGATGCCCAGTTATACCACCGAGAGTTTTCCAGCGTGACAACTTTCCAAACTAAAGCAATGAAGTAAAATGGCGTATACATCTGTTCAACATGTGTTGAAACTTGACATACAAGGAACTTCCAGGTAGTCATCCAGCGTTCAACAGTGAGGGCGCACAAGCATATGTTGTGGCTACGTTAGGTTAGCATCATTAGTCCTACTTGTAGTGATAAAGCAGAACAGTTTCACTTAGGCATATCCCTGACTATGCTTACAAGCCAGACAGGATAGCAAATGAAGAAATACCTTTAAAAAAAAAAGCAAACCACCCAGCAAACAAAAAACCAAAAACCCAAGCAATAACTCCCCACCACCCAAACCAAAGAAACCCAGATTGTATTAACAGTACTGAAGATGCTAGCTTTGAAGCTGTTAGCAGGATAGCTCTGTCAAGAAGCTGCAACTTAGCTCACCGGCCTGAGCAAAGCATTGCTTCTGGGAAAAACCAACCAACCAACCCACCCACCAACACCCCCCCGCTTTTGCTTCTGAGACTGGAACCAGTATCTCCACACAATACTCTAAAGACTCACCAAGCAGTGCAGGAACAGCAGGTGAATTTCTGCACTGCTTTCATTGTGCAGATGAGTTTTACAGGTTTCCAAACAGCCATGCACCATTACTCGCTTTGCTTGTAAGTATTTTACAGGCTGTTAAAGGAACCTCTAAAAAGTACAGAATGGCATTTGTCCTGGTTTCAGCAGGGATAGAGTTAATTTCCTGAATCAAGACAGAAATAGAAATTTATAACATCACAGGAATATTTTGTTGCTCTTGGTATAAACTCCCCAACTAATTAAACTATATACTGAATATTTTCTATGTTACCACCTTTGATTTTTTTCCTTCCTTTCTACATATTGCTGAGAGCACTAAAATTCACCAAGTAGCAATTAATGTGATTCTCTTGGCTTTGAATGCTTCTTGCAAGTCTCCTGTGGTTAAACCTTCCAAGCAGTTTCTCCTTTTGATGAGTATTTGAAAGTGTTCTGTACTAAACAAACCTAAGCGTTGCAAACAGAATCACTCGCCTCACTGCTACGGAAAGCTAAACTGACCTCTCCCAAATCTGAAGTCTTCCATCTGACTGAGACAGCGATAAGCACATGCATGGCAGAATCTGCAGTTGTTCCTGACCTTACTTTGAAAAATTCAAACAAATAAATTCTGAACAGACTCCAAAGCAGCTAAGATGCTTAAGAATTCCTGTTACTTAGAGGAAAGAAATTATTGCATGACTCATCAACATTTGCCAAGTCCACATCCTTGCCTCAAGATATTTCCAATAAGCATGTGTTTAAGAAGGTAATTACTGTTTATACCGCAAAACAGTCAAGTCATGAAAAGTAGTACTGTACAACTACCGCATACTAAGAGTGCTGATGTGTTACATTACAGACAGTAAAATCAGTGTACAAACCCCCAAAATCAAAGACATTATGAAAAAATGAGTGTACAAGCATTTTAAAAATGAATCTTTCACAAAATATGATTAAAGTATCAACCATATTCACAGAGACCTTTCATGTCAGAGCTATAACCCTTATAGCCAAAATTCCACTGTATAACAATTCCTGCTATTGTTATTTTAAAGCAATTATGCTTAGCGTATTTTATGAAAGTGTTGGTTTTGGGGGGAGAAAAGAAAGGGAAAAAAAAAAAAGGGAGGGGTGGTGGCTACAAAAAGCACAAGCATATTCCGGAAATCTTTGTGAGGCACAGATGCCAAAGGCATTTCGTACATTACTAGACAACATTTACTTGCTGAAACCTTGGTTCTAATATTAAAAAGCAACACAAGGAAACCTCAGCTATATTATTTAACAAAGTTATGACTGCATCAGAAGACATTAAGACCTGTCTCTCTTGTGATTGACATCAAGATAAAAGAAACCCTTGATCAATTTATTTGCCTTTTGAAATTATATCCATGTAAGTGAAGCTTGGAACTAACCAAAAACCCACCAAACAAACAAAAAAACCCAACCAAAACCCCCCAAAAAGGCATTGAATTATATTGGCAAGAGTACTCTTGATCTATACAACAATGAAATACATCTGCTCTGTATTCCGTCGGCTGTTTTTTATGTCCCCATTTCAAAAAACAGTCTCTGTATGCTTTTTAAATTTGCAGGCTTGCCCTCAAAATAAAAAAAAAATTTAAAAAAAAAATATTAAGCTCTAACCTCGGGGAAAAGTTAAAGTAATGTGAATTCTTCAGCTGCTACTTAATGTAGTATTTTAAATCTAGTATATTGTTATCTGCAACCTGTTGTATTATATATTATGAACACATTTCACCATTTGAAATAAAAAAAAAAAAACAATGAAAGACCACAGAAAAATAAAGCATATGATAATCTTCTCACACACTTAGGTAAGGCATTTGCTAGGACCACTGGCAGCTATTATACCACCCGCTCTTGCACAGGGATGCAAGTTTTACAGCTAGGGTTCCTGAATAGTCAGTATGTAACTGACATTACATGGTATCATCACTGTTGGTTTGTAAGAAGTTGATGTTTGAAAAACTTTCAAGGAAAATTCTTAATGGTATTTTCAGGAGACGAAAAGGTAAGTTACACCACTAATTCCAAGATAATTTATTTAAGGATCTTAGGGACCATCAGGTAGAAAAATTTTTAGAAGCAGCATTCTCTCATGCTAAACTGAAACCTCTCCCAGAAATTAGGTATTTCTAGAGCACACGGCAATCATCACCGCAAGTTAAACTTTTGTAAGATCCTGCTTTGTACCAATCACTGACCTAACTCAAAATACATATACATATCAATAAAAAAAAGCCATAAGGCTCAACTCAGCACAGAACTTGAGATTTTTTTTTTTTTTTCCACATATATTATTTACATGTGTTGTTAAATTACCTAGTCACAGAAGTTACTTTTAAATTTATTTAAAATGCAGCTTGGAGTCTGACAACATTCAGAGTGGTATAATACTTTTCTGCAACAGAAAGGGCCAGATCTACCCTGACACTGCAGTCATGCCTTAAAATATTTCTATCAGGATAAACTGCGGAAAGTTAAAGTTTAGAACGGTACGGTGAAGACAGTATTCTGGGTTGTGGGTTTTTTTTCCATCATCCTGGCCTCCAGAAAATCTGTAAGGCAGCCCAGTCTTGTATGCTTGCCAAAGGAAAAAGATATTCTATCTCCGAGTATATCTGAGTAAGTTCTGCACAGAAGTCGAACATCAGTGAGCTTTCCAGCAGACTCACACGGAGCACTTTTTAAGGTTATCAAAACAAAAGTAAGTAAACTGTACTCAGTTACTGTAGAACTAAGTAGGGGAGTCAGGAAGGGATGAAGCTGGTTTCTTTCCCCACAGTTAACACACTCTTGTACATGCCTAACGTTACTCTATCCTGAAGGGCTGCTGTTTGCCAAAAGTACCCCCTGTTCCCCAACTACCTCTCCTCACAGTTTTAGCACAGGTACAGTACCTGCAGCATAGGTTAACTGTTAAAGAATATTTCTGGATTTAAACCTATTCCTTCAGTTGTGTTTTGTGGCAGGCAACTGTCAGGATCACACGCCCTTTAAAGAAGCTACAAAAATTAATGACTTTTCTGAATTGAAAAACTGAAAACTACCTAGCACATGTTATTAGAATCGGCTGCCTTATGGAAGGAAATGGTTGCTCATCACCTTCAAAAAACAGGAGATAAAGTGTCTTTACATAGTCAGAAATTTGACTAATGCTTGTCTCAAACTAAACAAATATATCTAAGTAATGCAAAACTAATCTGTTCTTATTTTATTAGAATAAACAGAGAAGCCTGAGGTATCAAAACATTAAGTATTTTAAAAGTAATGTCATAATTTTTATCAAGTCTTGACTGCTCCTATTTCTCCACCTTCACTGAAGTCACACGCTTGTCATTGAAAAAAAAAAAAAAAGAAAAAATTGAAATCACTTGATTAAATCATCCCCAAGAAAGAGCCAAACTCTATATAGTAGGGAGAGAGGGGAGGGAAAAAACCAAGTTGCTTTTATGAGAAATACTCTTCTGATCCTGATCCAGTAAAATCACCAGCGACTGCAGTGTAGGCAGGCTCAGACCCTGAGAACTAACTCTGACGCTGCTGACAGCAGCTAGAATTTGCCCTCCAAAGTTACTGACTGTAGCATTGGTTCATAATAAAAAGATATTGACTAAAAAGAGAAAAAGAGGGTAATTTGGTCCTGTGATACCAAGACAGAGATATTTGCTAATCAAATGTTACTCATGTTTTGTGAACACAGTGAGTAGTTTAAACATGCTGTACTAATAGCACTTTTTACACAGACCATTTCCCCCTCAAGATTAGAAATATTCTTATGAATCATTTCATTTTTACTTAGAAAGACTGTAAACTCTGCTCTGACACCACTGAATATGGTGAAAACCAAGTAAAAAAAAACAAAACAAAACCTTCTTACAGCCTTCTCCACAGACTGAATATTTAGAAAATAGTAATAATATTTTCTTACCTCCTTTTCCAAATATACTTTCTTATCATCCAGCGTATTATAAAGAGTAAAGAACTGCTTCGTTTCTTTGTGAGTTGCTGAGACTGCAAACAAAAAAAAGGATAGAATAATAAAAGAGCATGAGGCGAAACGGAACCTGTAAAAATACTTTGTAGGCTTTAAATAATATACTTTCCACTATCAATAATGGAAAACACTCTTTAATACATTCTGGAAGAATATTCCCTCTGCATGTAAGTCTCCAGCTGGGTTTGCAGCTATCAGATTTTATGAGAACAACACAGCTTAAGTTAAGCCTCAACTGCTGACAGTCCTTTATGCAAACATACGTTGGCACTATCAGTTGTGCTTCCTTACCACTGCCTGTTCATCCTTCCTTCACAAGCTTTACCCTTACACCATACAGGTTGCTGTGCTGCTAACAGTTGCCCTCGCATAGCTTGCCCATGGTGGCAGAGAGGCACAGACTCAGCAGGGACAGATAGGAAACAGATAATCTGATAGTACTGTGTGGAAAAAAAGTGCATTATACTATATATATATTTTTCAAGCCACACATGTGCAAGATGCCCAAGAAAGCTTTTACTGTTTTAAAGCCTTTTTTTCCTCTTCTTACAATTTATTCATGCAGTTAGGATTAAATAATACTTTCTTTTCAAATAACACTTTCTGGTTTAGGTGATTATAGCAGATGTTGGTCATAGCTCAGTGGGGAAGGTAAGGCTCAGACACGCATTCCCTTTGGGCCTACAAGATGATGACTGATACTCAAATCTGCTAAGCACCTTAACCTTTCGGTACTTCATATATAAATGAAGCCCCCACCTACTGAGCAGGTAGATGCTCTGACCATAGATTATTTGTCTGAATTCCCTTGGACATGACAGAGAAAACAATGTGTAGAAAATTGACTGAAAGACAACTTTGTTGTCTTTATAGCTGGACTTGATTAAATAAACTGCATGGCACATAAGAAGCAAAGCGGGGGGAAGGAAGTACTGGATTTGTACTCACTAAAGAGGTACACCTATTCCATGCATTGAGTTAGACCACGCACATGGAAGACAGCACACGACTATGTCACTAGAGATGCCTCATCAGGGCAAGGGATTTGGATCAAAGTTAGATAACAATTTTAGAACTGCACAACCTTCAAGAGCTTAGGTCACACACATATTTAGTAAATGCAGAATACCTTTAAAACATTAGCTAGTTCTTCTTGGTAGAAACTTACTTTAGCTTATGCTAATACACAAGCTACATTAAATATACACCAGGAAGTACACTGGTCTGTTATCAGTTTAATGGAACAACTTTAAAATTTTATTCAGTGTGCATGCTCCATACTATCCATGCACAGCAAACGCATACCTATCCAAAAAGTCACCCGAGCCCATTTTCCCCATTTTATAACCAGATACCTCATGTCAATGAAAACAATGAAAGCAATCCAATGTTAAAAGCAATTAATTAAACACAACTCGAATTTACAGCAACCTCATTTGTAAATGGTGAATTAAGGACTTTCTAAACATGCTGGTCATTAATGATTGAACCTGTTGCAGACAAAATTTACTCCAGAGATCTTGTGCATCAAGTTTCGCCCTCAGGAAAATTCTTATAGCCATCTTATAAAGCCTTGAAAATAGGGTGTATAACATGAATACCAAAAGACCCTTAAAATACCACAAAATTAGCAAGTGCTGTTGTTACATGCCATATGCTTAAAATGCAATTGCCCTCCTTCCAGGGCTTTAGCCTGCAGCAGGATGTTCCTGCTTGATATACATACCCTGACTGTAAAGTTCAATAAATCTCTTCTGATACTGTGTTAGCTCAGCTCGGCTGGGTACTTCATCAATCTTGCGTTGTAAAATGGCTATTTCTCTGTTTCTTCGTGCCTGAATAGAAAGTTAGGAGGGAGAAAACAAAGCCTCTTCTTGTTCTCTTCTTAAAATGGATGAAGCCCCCCCCAGCAAGATTTTGTTACCAAAAAAATTAAAAAAAAAAAAAAAGCATTGGCTGAGGCTCAATTTTTTTTGTAATTGATTTGTGATGAAAAAACTTTTAGAACAACCGAAAGAAGTATTAGAAGTTACAAGATAAGAAAAACGTCAATAATTTTGTACAAGTAAATTTACAAAGAGTTACTCACCAATAACAGCCGGATCTTTTGAAGTTTATCTTTCTCAGTTTTGTACTGCTGTTCTATAATCTTATTTGGCTCCTAGAATTTGAGAACCCAAACAATTGTGTATTACAGTAGCAAAAATGTGCAGACTGGGTTTGTTTTCTGTGTTTGTCTATCTTCCATTTGATGGCTCCCGCAATAACACCCACATTTGCTGTTATTTTTAACAATGATTCATAATCTGCATAAAAAATTTGACATCTTTTACTGTAAACAAGTGCATTTTGCTAGCTTTTAAGCCTTTGATGTTTTAGTTTTTAAGGTTTGTCAATAGTTTTTCCGCTGCTTTTCAACAGTCACACTTTAAATGAAGATATGTATCGGAAGACTGCCCATACTCCTTGTCTGAATGTTTATACTCTGATTCAGTGGTGGGGTTAAGGATAAACATGGCCCAGGACAGAACATAAATCCTCTGACCTGTGTTCTAGATTTCCTGGATTGTGGACTTTAAGATAGTTTTTCTTGTTTAAAAATGTAAGATTTAGGTTTGCATTTTAATTTTTTCATGCTGCGCTCAGGACAGCAGCATCATGGAACCTGTAATCTACCTCCTTTCAGAGGCATAAATGTATCAAATGTTTACCCACTGAAAATACAAGTAATTCAAGCTTTTCCTTTTCTATTCATTCATTATTCATTGCCATCAGTCTGGATGCACTTGTGTTAAAGCCTAACTTCTGATAGCTGCTCATGGCATACAATGTACTGAGCCACTGAAAACTTGTGCTTTCATTCTTCAAATAAATCCACTTTTAAGAAAAAAAACAACCAAAACAAACATGCTTTCTGAGGAAGACCTGTTTTTGTCAGAGGTATGCACTGCTCTTAACACAACATCCAGAGATTCTTCTTTACTACAAAGACAGTAAAAGGCACAAAAGCATCTGTGAGTTAGCCCCATGGGTTCTGCAAGAATAATGAACACTACTACAGCTATTTTCAGCCTCCTGTATTTCTATGATTATTAGCCTGAACTGTGGCTTTACGAGTGGGGGAGAACAGAATTTTTCAGAGATTGCAACAGATGCTTTAACGCTTACGAGAATGTGCCAGAAGTCAGAAGGACCCAAACCAGTATTTTAAAACACAAATTGAAAATAAAAACTTAGACGTTTGCTATTACCTGTTCCTCCCCGTTTTCCACTGCCTCAGCTTTCAAATTCTCAATATCTTGCTGAAGTCTCTCCATTTCTTCCTTTAAAACAAAAAAAGTTTATGTTGCTTTTAACTGAGACCTATGCTCTTAACAGGGTAGAGCAGGAAGCTTGACACACACACCTCTAACAAAATTGTGGAGTACTCACCAATAACAGCCGGATCTTTTGAAGTTTATCTTTCTCAGTTTTGTACTGCTGTTCTATAATCTTATTTGGCTCCTAGAATTTGAGAACCCAAACAATTGTGTATTACAGTAGCAAAAATGTGCAGACTGGGTTTGTTTTCTGTGTTTGTCTATCTTCCATTTGATGGCTCCCGCAATAACACCCACATTTGCTGTTATTTTTAACAATGATTCATAATCTGCATAAAAAATTTGACATCTTTTACTGTAAACAAGTGCATTTTGCTAGCTTTTAAGCCTTTGATGTTTTAGTTTTTAAGGTTTGTCAATAGTTTTTCCGCTGCTTTTCAACAGTCACACTTTAAATGAAGATATGTATCGGAAGACTGCCCATACTCCTTGTCTGAATGTTTATACTCTGATTCAGTGGTGGGGTTAAGGATAAACATGGCCCAGGACAGAACATAAATCCTCTGACCTGTGTTCTAGATTTCCTGGATTGTGGACTTTAAGATAGTTTTTCTTGTTTGAAAATGTAAGATTGCCCAGGACAACATAAATCCTCTGACCTGTGTTCTAGATTTCCTGGATTGTGGACTTTAAGATAGTTTTTTTTGTTTAAAAATGTAAGATTTAGGTTTGCATTTTAATTTTTTCATGCTGCGCTCAGGACAGCAGCATCATGGAACCTGTAATCTACCTCCTTTCAGAGGCATAAATGTATCAAATGTTTACCCACTGAAAATACAAGTAATTCAAGCTTTTCCTTTTCTATTCATTCATTATTCATTGCCATCAGTCTGGATGCACTTGTGTTAAAGCCTAACTTCTGATAGCTGCTCATGGCATACAATGTACTGAGCCACTGAAAACTTGTGCTTTCATTCTTCAAATAAATCCACTTTTAAGAAAAAAAACAACCAAAACAAACATGCTTTCTGAGGAAGACCTGTTTTTGTCAGAGGTATGCACTGCTCTTAACACAACATCCAGAGATTCTTCTTTACTACAAAGACAGACAGTAAAAGGCACAAAAGCATCTGTGAGTTAGCCCCATGGGTTCTGCAAGAATAATGAACACTACTACAGCTATTTTCAGCCTCCTGTATTTCTATGATTATTAGCCTGAACTGTGGCTTTACGAGTGGGGGAGAACAGAATTTTTCAGAGATTGCAACAGATGCTTTAACGCTTACGAGAATGTGCCAGAAGTCAGAAGGACCCAAACCAGTATTTTAAAACACAAATTGAAAATAAAAACTTAGACGTTTGCTATTACCTGTTCCTCCCCGTTTTCCACTGCCTCAGCTTTCAAATTCTCAATATCTTGCTGAAGTCTCTCCATTTCTTCCTTTAAAACAAAAAAAGTTTATGTTGCTTTTAACTGAGACCTATGCTCTTAACAGGGTAGAGCAGGAAGCTTGACACACACACCTCTAACAAAATTGTGGAGCTGACCACACACTTTGTATTTAAATTTTTAAGATTAAACAGCATTTCCTGCTTAAGGGTAAGGCATCCATTATCACTCATTACATAAAACTGTCTGCTTTTATCAAACATAGGAACAAATTTATTTCTTACTTGCAAATATACTAGATCCAGCTAAGACGACTAGTGAGTGACATGGAGAATGAAACCGAGGAAGCAAAGGAATATTACAATAGCAACAGCATGACACAGGACTGCAACATACGGCATTTGTAAAAATGAACGAACCTAAAGTTACTTGCAAAGTAGTTTCCATTACAATCTTTTAGAGCTTTCCAAAGGAGCATGTATGGGAAAATGAGGTTCCTATGCTCAGTCTATGCCTCAGGGCACTATTTCTTTTTACTTCTTTTCATTCTATTAAATCCCATCCACTATTGTTTAAATAGAAGAGAATAAAAAGAATTTTGTCCAATCATATTTCTAGGCAGTCCATAAACACAGCAGTAAACAGGACAGCAAAACATGGTAATTAAGCAGTAAAACTGAAATACGCTCTGAAAACTGCAATAGCTTCATCTCAGTCTTGTCTCTTTTGGTGGGTTGCTCCAAAGCTAGGGGCCTTCACGAAGCCCTCCTCTTTGGCACTGTACCTCTCCTCAGATCACTGTTGGCTGCATTATCCAAGAAGAGACAATCCAGTTCAGGTTGAGAAGAGCACAGGTGGGTATCTAGCACAGCCCAATCTCAAACTTACATTTGAGAGCTCCCTGTCAACCCACCCCAAGTTGCTCTCAGCAGAATGGTAATGGGAACAAGAAGAGCCACAGCTGTGACCACTACAAGGCTGATCTGACATTGTATGTCTAGGAACTGCCCTTTATTAAAGAGTCCCAGGCGCAACAGAACACTGAAGGCCACACTAATTTAGATGCCTTGGCAGCCTTCTTTACACCTCCCTGCCTCAGGGCAGGGGGCAACTCCTTCTGGTTAATCCAGTTCCAACGTTCTTGGTCATCAGTCGTGTTGCAGATATGATACGCTGCAGAACTGGGCAACTGTCCATGATTCTGCTGCGAATCAAGCTGGTGGCAATATTCAATATGAACCTGGAAATACCAGTAAATGGGGCAGCAGGTGGGGTGGAGGGTGGCGACAACAGGGACACATGACACAACGACAAATCAGGAAGAAACAGAATGCTTATTTACCAAGTTTTAAATTAATCCTTATATAAGAAACTAAAACTTACCCTACAATGTGCTTTGAACTCTTGCTCCTGGCTTTTTAGGTTTTCATTCATGGCCACCAGTGCTCGCAGACTCTGTAATATGCTAAATTTGAAGATCCAGTAAACCACATTAGACTTTTAGTTTCTAATTTAAACAGATGGAGAACTAAAAGACATTAGAACAAGCTTAGTTCTAAATACATTTCCAATAAAATCTGTGTAAATAAAAAACCCAAGTATCACCACTGATATACCAAGATCAAAATAAAAATGTACTATTACACTGAGTATTTTGATGGTTTTGCTATGTTCTGACCTCATTATTGTGGAAGTTTTGCTACAGCCTCCTATTTAATTTATGTGAGATCAAGGCTTCAAGTATGAAGAAAATAAATCAGGAAGGCCTCATCTACTTGTCAAATGTGTCTAGGGTTCTTCTGCTTTAAACACCTACAATTATTTTCAACTACAGATTGACACTTTTCATTCTGACTGAATACTATGGTAATATTCTCCTGTCTTTGGAAAGCAAGCTGGAGAATCATTTCATTTTTAAATTTTAGTTATTTGTTTAGGTTAACAAAGCAAGAAACATTGAATGATTCATCTTAAAACCATCATTTTTCAGAATTTCAAAGGTCACAAAGGAAGAAACTTACCTAGAATCTGCTTGGGATTCTATTGTTTCTAAGGCTGCCAATTCCTTGTCCAGCTTTTCACTGGAACTCTTAACCTAAGGGTTGCAATTAATAATAAATTGAAATACACTTCCACACATGAAATGATTCATGGTACTCAGCTTTCCCACACCATGGGATCAGCGAGGTAAGTTGCCAAACACCTTCACCACTTAGTACATCCCAAAACACACAGATCTCTAAAATGATTCAGTTAGAATCAGTGCACAGAAAAACAAAGAAAGATTACCTCAGTTAACGTCTTTTTTGCTTCGGTACATTTTGCCTGCAGATCAGCACATTTAGCTTGCAACTATTATGAAAGAGAAAGAGAGTTTGATTCTATATTCACGCTAATTACACCTGTAATGGAGAATAGCAGTATTTGAGCTGTTAATAATGGTTGTCTATTAAACAACAGGCCAACCATCACAAACACTGTCTTTCTTATCGTCTACTCTGAGAGCACTTGATTGAAAGAATTCTGATTGAATATTTAATTAATAACAAACATTTTCCACCTGACCTTCTATATGTATTAGGTCCATCCCAGAATAAACAGCAGCTTTTACAAAATGGATGTCACCAGAATGCTAACTTATTGGATAGAATCTCTGCTAAATTGGTCAAAGTTATTTAGCCTGGTTATACTGGCCTAGTTTCATACCAGGCTAAGAAGAGTCCCATTTCGTACTTCTCCAAATAAGTTAGGGTGATTCAAGACTTGCATAAAAGCACCATGGCACCATACCATAGACATGTCCACACCAAATAAGCAAGCTGGTTTATGGTTTTCTTTTGTGTAAAGTCTAATAAGAAGGCAGTTAACAAAATGCCACTGAATATTTCACTTGTCAAATAATTTAGAGGCTAATTTTAGAAGAACATCCTTCTTTAAAGTCCTCATGATTTAAGATAACATTGCAAACAGTAAGAACAAAAATGGGACATGGGTTACAAAAGTGGAGCAGGAGTGTTGCAAAGAAATGCACATTTGGCTTTCTGTTCCACTTTTTTATGCTGGTTTAGTTTGCTGTTCACAACATGGAGCTGTGACTGAACACTACACTCATCTCTTTCCACAGCCGAATTTATAAAGAGAAAGCTTTTTAATTGTTTTTCATATTTTTCACCAATAATTCACCTATAGACTGAATTCTAACTAGTTGAAAAAAAAATATAATTTAAGCCTGCAGTCCACATCTCATGCAAATTGACATAAAGATTAAAGAACTATTTGTTATGAGAACTCTTGCCAAAACTTACTGCAGTATTGAAGCCAGAACTTCACCAACATTTTTTAAAAAGGGGGGTCTTGACTGTCACCGATTTCAAAAGCCGTCTTTGGCAAGTGGTTAAAAAAATTCAGCCAAGAAATTTTTACTTTACTAAAGTGATAGAAGGATTATATTTGGCTTATAGCTGTCAGTACTTTTTTCCCCATATAAAAACATAGCACTGAGACTGTTACGTACTGGCAATAAGCAACACAGAATTAAAGGGCCCTCAACTGTTAAAATGGCAAATAGCATGATAACAGATTTAGAAAATACTTAAGTTTTCCTGTGGATTATGAAGTTTGTTTGGCAGTTAAAAGCAGATCTGTAATGAAGTAAAGTCTCTACCAATTTTGTGTGGTTTACAAGCGTTTCCTCTCCACCCCAAACTGCTTTCTTCTTCTCAGTAGTATGTGGAAAGAAAGCACACACATTCATTCATACGCCAGGGAAACTGGTAAAGGAAATTACTTGCACCAAGCATGAAAATGTAATCCACTCAACATATATCTAGTTACAGGCATATTCTGTATTACTAATTCAGTAGCCACACTATGCTACAATTCTTTAGAATAAAGAGCCACCTGCTACAGAAAAAATGCTTTTGAACATTTCAGTCATTGAGACTGCATAAAGACATTGGCACATCCTATCTGCTTTCCAGATCATAACGGCACAACACAGAATAGCTGCAAAAGCCACCCACAACTGCTAAGCTCGTTTACCAGACTTTCTTGCTGCTCAACTAGGCAAGAAAGATGAAGGAAACAGCATGGCTGGAGAACTGTGCTAAGGCACATTTTCATTTTTTGAAACCTGAGCTAGCTGTTGCAGTTTTCTAATGCCACTCTTACCACACAATTGTACCTAGGTTGTCCTCCCTAAAATTAAGCTTGAGTAACTGCCTCCAAGAACACAAACTGTTCTCACAATGCAAGGGCTGTAGTGCAGGGTTCTAGTACATACATGCATTCAAACTGAGCATGCCTCCAGTACGCCTACATACTGCCTACAGAAAAACTGCCGATGGATGTGAGCTGGTGGACACAACCAAAATCCATTCAAAATCTGTACAACTGTACTAGAACATCCTTAAACCTGAGCAAATGTGCCCCCTTTTATAATAGGGCAGTGCTAAACTGTTGCCAGTCATGACAACAAAGCTGCTTATCTAGAACAGGTTTGCAACCCGCTAGCTCAGAGCGGATGCCGAGAGAGCCTGCATCTGCCTCCATTCTACAGTATACACTTAGCACATCTGTATCTCCCCTCATATATATTTGTCTTACAGCCTTTGTGGTTTAAAAGAAGAGTTAAAGCGTGACAGAAACGTACTGCAATGACTTAGGATACACTGAACATCCTCCTTTTTTCCCCCCACTTCTGAAATTCCAAAGATCTCATTCTGTAATTTGTATTATAGGAAAACCACCTCAATCCAACATGGGAATTCACGCAGGATTTAACTGTCTGTAAGACCATATTATGATCTTGAAAGTCTGACACTTCAGCCTGCATTTAAATGCTAGGTATTGTCAATATTTTTTTGCTAACAGTCATCATCTTGACAGGGCACCAAAGTTATGTTTGACATAAACAGACATGGAAAACTCATATTACCAAAGCGTTAAAAGATTACAAACTCAAGTAAAAAAAAAAGGTATATTTAATTGCAGTATATCATCATAATTATAGTATATCATAATACTTTCTAATATTTCACTCTAGAATGGAGAGGAATTGTGACAGACATGGTTTACATTCAACACACAGTGCAAACAACAATTGTAGTGCTACTGACTATGAAAAAAATGCTATTTTTAACAGATGGGGCATGCGAGAGGGCAACACAAACAGAAATGCATCAGTTTAAGAAGAACTACACTAGTTCGGCATGTTCCAAAGGAAATGCATTCTAATATTTACCAGTTAAAATACTGTCATACTCTACCTTTTGAAAGTCTTTTTTTATGCAAAATACATTAAGAACCTGCACTGGTTCTTCATAAAGCTTTTTATTAAAATTGGAAAAAAAGAAGAGAGAAACAGAACAGGATAGGCAATTAGTCTTTCCAATTTTTTGTGCATAAGTTTTATTTTTATAGCTTTATTTAAACTTAGTGTAACTTGAATGTTAGTCAGAGACTTCAAAAAATGGTTCATAGCATATGCTTTACTGAAAGGAGATTTAAGTTTTGAAGGGATAAATATCCTTTAAATAAAAGGCTTTATTGCACTGTTAGAGACTATTTTATTCTCATTTTAAAAATAAATAAAAAAAAAGTCAAGTCTAGTAAGTGGCTGAGCAGAAAGGTTTAAAATCTAGTGCTGCCATAGTTATACCGTAGTAGGTAAGGCTTTCAAAGCTACCATTCTATTACCTCTGTTGTTTGTAAGACTGAACACATCACTGTCTCATAAAATGGGCCATACAGACACCTATCTTTCAGAGCCCTGTACCCCCAACATTTAATAGGTAAAACCAGTTAAGATGTAAGGCATTAAGACATTACTGACAAGAGCAGAGCAAAACAAAACAAAAAACAGATGAAGGCTGTTGGAGCCGTGCTATACTTGACAGAGTATCAACCACAGAAGTCATCAGCAACAGTTTTTCCTCAAGTACTGTTTGCTTTTTGGCAAGCTCTCCCAGTTACTGACTCTGATGCAATATGTTTTCATCAGATTCTGCAAGCTAAAGATGGCACGGTGCTGATTACAGCCGTATGCCTAATTAAAAGCAGCACTTCATTAATGGCATAGCTTTTCCACTTACACTTTTCTGGGTCTAAATGGCAATAGCATAAGTAGGTTGAAATACAGGAATGGTGGTTTTTGCTCTTATAGATATGAACAGAACATCAGTCACAAATTCAAGAGCCTTTCCCCCCTAAAACAAATGTGAAGATGGGAACCAAGCAGCGACTGTGCAAAAACACCCGCAAACAAACAAGCAAAAAACCCACCTTAGTCACTCAGACAAGCTGGCTCATATGAAGGACAGGAAGTGATAAAAAGTCATTTGTAGCATATTTTAGAGTAACTTCCTAAACTGTTAAAACAACCCATTCAACGCTATAGCTAACAAGTCAAATGGATATACTCTCTCTGTTTTTCTCCAAGAGGTATGCAAAAAAAAAAAAAAGGAAAAGCGTGTTTTGATTAGCTAGCCCCCTCATCACAGACAGGGCTATACAAATTTTTAATATAAAACCAGCAACATTTCTTAGTAATAAATGTGCAAACAAGACATTCAAAGATGCTGAAATGAATGTTCAGCATGACAAATTACTGGTATAGAAGATAGCTTGCAGATCTTTTCTGGATGGCAAAAACTTTGTGACCAACCACATTTATCAATGTTTTCTTCTTTATTACACACACAATACTTACCTCTTCCAGGAGTTTGTTTTTTTGTAAAATCTGCTTATTCAGAGATGCCACCTTCCTTCTATGTTGCTGGGCAGCTCCGAGCCTTTCTGGTCGCTCCTCAGCAGAAAGCTCAGATTGCTAAAATAAACAGTAACAACAGCCTGTTGGACCTCACACCATTACTCGTTGCTTTTTCAGTAGCTCAGGAAATGCCAGAGTGGGACACACCTGTGATATTCCTTATCAAGAACTGCACCCCACTATCCAACAGAAAGAATGACTTACAAATTTATCTCGCAACAAGATAAGGAAGCAGTTGAACAACTGAATTATATCGCAAAGGTAACAGGTAAAGTAAGCTAAAAATAAAGTCAGGTGCCCTGGGATGGGTGGAAAATACTACAGTATACTAGAAAAAAGAAATAACTTTTTGCATCAGCATTACAGTTAAACCTGGTAGAGTTCTTAAACAGAAAAAATACAAACATGCTAAAAACTACCTTAAGCAGTGGTATTTACTAAACTGCTGAATCAGAGATGCTCCATACCCCAGTAAGTAGATCCAGAACTTTCAAAAGCATTGAACAACTGTTTATTTAGATTCTGAAATACTGCCTTGGATGCATCTTTATGCTGAATGACAATGACATACTCAGTGTGGTAGATACATTTACCACTCTAAGCACTTTTTTTGTGTGCGCTTGTACACTATGGACACCAGTCTTTGAAAACTACTCAATCCAGCATGCATTGCCAAGAAAGTGTCTCATAAATACATAATGAAGACAGCAATCTGGATCCAGTCTCCTGTTGTCTCTGAATTGTGAAATGAAAGCTGTCAGAAACATTCTTTCCCAGGAATAACATTTATAATAGAAGTTGTATATTTGCAGTAGACAAAAGAATGATTAAAAATCAGTGATAGCTAGATGTCCAAGTGATTATTTGCCTAAACATTCTTTGTACCTTTTGAAAATCCTCACTTTAATAGTTACATCCATCTGCTTTGGTAATTTGCTTCATGCACTCAGACTTCTTTTTCCAGCTAATCCACTTTCCAATATTTTGTTAGAAAAACAGTTAATTTTCAAGTACTTCAGGTGCTACTTTGCAGAGTCTGTCAAAGACTTCAATATTAAGTGCTTTTTGAATAATTACCAATTGTTGACAACCACTACAATGTATAATCAGCAAAAATGTTACAGGAAGTATGAAATACTCCTCACTCATATTTGCTCCTGGTATCCACTTTAGGCAGATGGGTAAGCAGGTCTTCATTAACAGCTTAATTTTAAATAAGAGGCAAAACCTGTCTTCCTCTTCTCCATTTTCTACATTATTCATATTGAAGAGCAGCTTAATGATTTGTTATACTTTTACATCCACAGCAAGACAAGACCAATTCTGACATCTTAACCCAACAATTCACGTACTTTCCTTCCATTTTTAGGAAAGCTAAAATGCCTCTAAGCAACACCTGTAACACTGAACTATTCAACAAATACACACTCAGATTTACTTATTCCTCTCACTATTTAGCAAAATCACATTCCCTCATCATGTCATGCATTCTAAGACCCTATCCTTCTCACTGTACGATTAGCCTATCTAATACGCATAACATGCAAATCAAGAAAACTGGAAATGCAAGAGAAAGAAACATGAGATAAACCAGTCTGAGACTGATTTTGCAAAAATAGTAAAAATCCATACAATACAGCTTTGGCATAAAGAAAAGGTCACGTCTCAAGATGTGGACTGTTAAAGCTTGCTTTTTGAAAATGGGAAATAACCATCGCTATAATACAGAGGTTTCCACAGAAAAATCCTTCTGGTCTGCAAATGAAAAAGCTAGGGTTAAGCCTCATGCAGTCAAATTAGGCTAAGGATCTGCCCTGCAGTAACACTACAGCTTTAAAGTTACTGAGGAATCGGGTTCCAATTTGTGGAGAAAATTGCATCTTTCAGCATAGAAGGAAGAAAGCACAAATTATAGAAGCTACTTTGCTTTTGAGACTATTGTTATTACCTGGTCTCTTACTAGACTGAAACAGCAGTTGCCTTTTCAACATAAATTAAGAAAGCTGCATCTGAGCAGTAGTGTCTCTGACTGTTTAAGATTATCAATTTACTACTCTATCTCAAAACAAGAACTTCAATTACACGTGACAAAAAGGGATACGTGGATACATCCTTCAACTTTTCTGTTAACACACATTATCCCCACCACTGACAGGTGTAGACTCACTTCTGCATTCTTCCCCATTCCCTGCAACTGCTTAACTGCTCTAAAAAGATTTAGCCAATTCAAATAAACAAGTTAAACAAGAAGCGTTAGTAGCCTCATTTTCTATGACAGAATTTGTTACGTTAAAACGCCATATTAATTATGCATGAGGATCACTAATCTATGGCAGCTCAAAAACTGCTAGCCAAAATAAATGGCTAATTCCAGACTTTAAGAGCCTGCCTCCCACTGTTCACATGTAAAAGTTTTAAATGGGAAGGAAGAAGGAAATATATGCAATGGTTATTCTTTGTAATAAGATTCTCTCACACACATTAGTGCTATAAACTTTCCAATAATTAAAGAGAATTCAATCAATACTCTACAGAACTTCACATTCTTTAAAAAAAAAAGTCTGTGTACAAAAATACACACTTTGTAGCAGAAAATAATTTTGTTTATCTCTTAATGTTCAACCATCTCCTACTAGCAAATAGACTTCACAGGTTTAGCTCTGTGACTAACTCCATCATAGTTGCCTCAATTTAAAGGCCAAAAGCGGGGGGGGGGGGGGGGGGGCCGGGACAAAAAAAACCAAACAACAAAACAGCCTCCAGCCCCATAACAGTTCAAATCTGTTTTCAGTCAAGTTTCATGTAGATCTTTAGCAGTCATTTCAATGTACTTTGCCATCATTTTTCCTTGACACTTTCCCGAGGCTCAGGAACCCAAAGATAAAAATCACTGCATCTCACTTTATTTCTGAGGGTTTCCTCAAACCAAAAAATATAAAAACAACCAATTTGGTATCTTCCTTGAATGACAACCCCTAACCATACTAAATGGTTGAAATGCTTTTTGTATGCTACTTCAACCGACTGTGTAGGGTGTATAGTAATATCGGATACAGGATTCTAGAAGTCCAAAAATATTCTGAGTCAGCTTCTCAAGATATAAGCAACTTGCAAACAGCATTTAAAACTGTTGAAGTGGATTCTCCTTCAAGCATTTTTGAAGGGGGTGATTTTGAGACAGCACTTCTCTAGTTTTAGTCATTCTCTCATTTTACCAGGGAACAAGCTTTTCCTCCTACTCGTTGTAAATTCTCAGAGGAAGAATCCTTCTAACATACTAAAATCAAAGCTACTTTGAATAATTGGCCTTTGAAAGCTGGTGATGAATAGACAGATAAAAGCCATGTTAATAATTTTCTGCCAGGATTTTTAGACAGTGAGGAATGACACTAGAATCTACCTTCCAGTTTACCCAGCAAGTTAACACAGCAGCAGAAAAGAGGGGCAAACGCAGGAAATTCTATGCATTGATCTTCCTCAAAAATGTCATCTTGTAAGAAAGCACATGGCAACATCAGATCTAGAATTTTGTTTGCCAGCTATCTTCACTGGGCCTGTGGATTCTATTAAGACTGGCAGACAAATATGCACTGCTGTGTTTGTCTGACTATGTATAGTTACAAGGGGTTAAAACTGTTAGAACTGTATCTAAACATTGCTGATGCTTCAATAAACTGTTTGATAACATCCTTAATTCTCTTTTCCTGGTGCATGCAAGCACACACAGGAATTTTTTTTTTGGTCACATCCAATAGATTTGAAAAGCAATATATTTTTGGTTTGACTTGAATCAGTTCTTACTTCCCAGAGTATTAATCATTGTTCTACTATAATAGTCAAGGTCCTGCTGCCTTCTCTCAGAACAGAAGAAATGTAGCATTGAAATATGACCCTTGGGCTTCTGTTCTTCCAATCCTTTATAATAAAGGCAGGCCAAGAATTTGCTATAGTCTCTGTTGAGTTATAGGGTTTATCTCCCAAATGGGAAAGCTCCATACCTCATGTGTGTCAACAAAAAGGAAGAAATACAAGAAGAATATTGGACAAATAAGAGCGACCTATAACTCATATGTGGCAGTGATGTATTGTATGTATTAATTGCTTGAAGAGCCAGATTTTCTTTTCACATTACTGTAAAAACAATCACAGTTGAAGACAATAAATGGAGCTAATAATATACACAGTTAATTGCCTTGACTTCTAAAAGCAACAAAGGTTTGTTTTTGATGACACTAGATTCGGAACGAGAGATCCAGGGCATGACTGATAATTGGAGCCCAGTGCAAGCAAGATCCCAGAGTCTGAAAATCCAAGTGGAAGGAGAACTAGATTTTTCTCTGGGCAGGCCCACAGAACTGTATTTCTGTGCTTAACACTGAACATATTTTAAAATGCATTACGAGTTTAGGCCTCTGGTTTGAACAGATGTCAACCCAGGCCCTTCTTTATTCATGAAAACATTTAAGCAAGTGCTTAAACCCAAACTACTTACGAATCCAATTCAGGAATATGTGCTGTCACACCAAAAGCTCGTGCATGTTTAAATCTCGTTAAAATACTTTCCTGAATCCTGACTGTGTTGTTATCCACAGCATATATGAGACAGTATTGTTTCAAGAGAATCATGGCAATTAAGTTGGAAGCTTAAGGCCTAAATTAACAAGCTATCAAACGTGACTTGGTAAAACATAATCAGGTAACATACTTACCTTTTCCGCGTATTCTGACACTATTTGCTTGATCTCGTCTGACTGCAGTCCAACAATCTGGCCAACTGTGCTTGCTGTCAACTTGCCCTGCAATTGTGTCGAGATAATGTTTGGAGTTTTGGAACTGCCTGTGCTTTTTACATGGCAATTTCCCCAAGCTCTAATTTTAACAGAAATGTACAAAACCTTTATACCGGCCAAAAATCTCTAATCATTAAAAAAGACCAAGAAACATTCCGCCCCCCCAAAAAACTTTGCTGATGGAAATTTCTTACTTACAACCTTTTAGCAAACAACAGTGGTAATTTGAATTCAGATTTTCAAAAACTTACTTCGAATTGTATTCTGTATACTGAATTTTGCATGCGCAGTAATAAAACTCACTTTTAGACAACATTTTGAGCCAAACTATAACAATGCAGATGTGTGAAAGAACGCACCTTTCCAATTGGATGCATGTACAAAAACAATCTTCAAGTAGAACTGAATTCTACAGTGGATTTCAGTAGAAAGCATGTCAATCAACTTTGAGACTAGACTAATTACTACCTTTTCTTCTGTGACTTCAGCATAAACAGAAACAGTGTTTAACAACACTCTCGCCCAGAAATCAAAATGTAAGAATTTTCAAAATTACAACAGCCTAAAAGTTCCATTATATTAATGACTACAACCAATTAAGAATTTGAGAACAAGATACATATCCAGTATTTTCAGTGTTTTACACTAATAGTGTTGTTTATAAATATTTATCAGTGCTTTGATATCAAGCGCGCCTTGAAACGCATACAATTTTCCTCCACTCTCCCCAGTAAAATGATTACTCCTCTGGATATCGTCACAAGATGAATAAAGTAAGATCATACTGCATTTGGGTAGCTGCACCATGATGTCTTTCCCCTGAAATTATTCTTGTAGAAACCATTTGAAAGAGGCACTTATTTATACTTTTATCATTTCAAGGCAAATGATAAAGTAATCAGCCTCATAAAAATTACTGTCTTCCTAATTCATCCATTCTTTCTTGCACTCCCTTCATGAAAATTTAAACGCAGTCATTCCAAGACTTCAGACTCACCATTAACCCGATTTTAGGAACAATTGCCATAACCAACCATAATTTAAACAAAGCTGTATCAGTTTTAAATGCTGCTTACCTCTTCTGTTGCCATTGCAGCCATTCCAGTCATCAGAGTTTTAATGCGAAGCTAGGGCAAAATATGAGGAATTACACATAACAATTTATCTTTTATTATTTAACTTATTTCTGCCTAGTGACAGGGACACGTATACAATTAGTATCACATAACACATGTATTTTAATGCATATAATGGGACAGTAAGTCTATGAAAGTTAAACAAGAGGTGGCTAAAGTTATCATACGAAGGAAAATTCCTTAAAAAAGTACAGGTTCACTCAGAGTATTCAGTTCCCAATATCAACCAAAAACTGACCTCTTAAAAATGCTTGGATTCCAAAACAAAAGTTGAATTTTTTGGTACTAAACATCAACAAACATTTAATTTTATGCATCAATTTCAGGTTCCATATTCTCCTGCAGGAAGCAACTCCTACTTCAGCTAAGCATGGAAATTTTCCTTCTTGCAGAGAATGACTGGGCAGTGATAACTGCTGCCCTCCCCCCAAGTTAGTAACATCCATGCCTACTGTGTATATGGCACACCTCTTCAGCAGCCTGAAGGTCATCTTCATCACAAGGCTCAGCTTTTCCTGCTGCTGCAAGCCCTGGAGGTAGCGCAATTTTTTTATCTTCAGCCTTTTAAATAAAAATTAAGAAAATACTGTGTCTAGTTCCAGTAATCTAAAGTATTAAGAAAGACAAGAAGAAGAAAACTGGAATATAGCTGTTCTGTTTTTATGAATACACATTAGCTACTGGAACATCCTCACACTCCAATTCATGCCAATTGAGGTGTAACCCTCACTTGACTTCGTAAGTACTCCAGCTGTTCAAGACAGTGTCTTGACAGTGGATACATCTGGCGCAAATATCCCTTATTCCACAACCTTTTAAGAACTACCAACCTCACAAGACAACTCTGGCTACCCCAGAATATGTCTGCTGTACAGGAGAAAGCTGATTTTTTTTTTTTAATGTAAATAATTTCTTAAAATTTAATATAATTTAATATT
>NW_008794520.1:1373114-1395680 GCF_000699145.1 Aptenodytes forsteri
TAAGTACTCCAGCTGTTCAAGACAGTGTCTTGACAGTGGATACATCTGGCGCAAATATCCCTTATTCCACAACCTTTTAAGAACTACCAACCTCACAAGACAACTCTGGCTACCCCAGAATATGTCTGCTGTACAGGAGAGAAAGCTGTTTTTTTTTTTTAATGTAAATAATTTCTTAAAATTTAATATAATTTAATATTGGTATAAAAAAACATACAACATAAAAAAGTGCAAAATTGCCTAGTTCAGTCAGAAGAATTCATACCACTAAAGTAATGAGAACTGGTGAGAGTAAATTTCTAGGTCGCTCTATTGCACCACTAACCTATTTAATTTTCCACTTCTGCCTTACTGGTGACTCAATTCACACAACAAACATGATAACCTAATATACAATATTCCAAGGTGAGTAAAATTTTTGAAGAAACAAAATTAACTCTATAAACATGACTGTAGCCTGGCAGTTACTTTGAGGGGAAAAAGAGGTATGCCTAGATTTGGAAACATGTCCAATTATAAAATTTAAATGCTAAATTTGTATGCGAAATATTGAGATAATGAAGAAGGGCAACCTTAATGTATTCAGTGTATTGCTGGGTCCATGACATGCTTAATGTATTTCTTCATTATCTCTGTCTGTAATAAAAGCTTGTAGCCAAAGTAATATCTGCACTGAAATAATAAAACTGCAAATACTCTGACAAGGACATTTTAAGATTCCACAATCATCAAAAGCACAGCAAGGATGCTACTTTTCAAGAGGCACTATGATTTATTTATGGCATGGTATCATGTTTCTCTATCACATTAAATAACCTGTTATGTAATAAATACCTACAAAATTTCTTACCAAGCTGAATGGTTCTTTAGAAAGAAAAGGAAAAAAACTCTTTAATGATCACATCATGGAAAACTTAGTTAAGAGATACTCATTAAACAGACAGGATGTGTTCATTACCTCACATTAAAAAAGAAAACAAACAAAACACCCAAACCCCCTTTTTTCTAAACAAAAAATGCTTGCAAAATGTGATCTTTGAGTACAGATGAAGGAAATGCTTTAAAAAAGGAGACAGTAATCAATTGCATCTTTCATGGCATGCAGGTTTTTAGTTCCAGTTAGCCATTTTTAAAAGGTGGTAATAATAGAAGTTATAGCTGTTTATTCTGTTGTATTTCTTTGGAGTGTAAAACCAACACTCCAACAAAAACAATGCAATTCTTCCCACAATATGAATATTTAAAATTAGTATATTTTTACCTGTTCTGTTTTCCCTGCTTGTCTGCTAAATCCGTATCTCCTAGAAGAACAATAGTAACATGAAAGAAATACATTGTTGTTTACAACTTCCACAAAAAATAAATGTTTCTATCAGCTTTCAACATAAGAAATGCACTAAAAAGTTAATCATCTAACAAAACCAACAGCCAGGTTCAGGTTAGTTCTGGAATGCTTCAAATAAACTAAATAAGCAGGTACTGCAGCATATTTACAGAATAATTTCAGCTCCATCTACTCCTTCCATTATGACTTGCAAATCTAGACTGTTCATAAAATATTGTCATGTAAAGCTCATGAAAGGAAAAAGCAATGCTCTCTTTCCATTTGGAAGTTAATCCTCAGCTACTAGCTATATACATCTGAATTCTGGAAAGGCCTCAGGATGTTGTCAGTGCAATCTCTACTCCCAAAAAAACATTCATGCTTGTATGCTTTGATGATCTTCAATTTCTTTCTGAAGCATGGTGTTTGGAGCTTTAAATATATATTCAAATAAACTTTTTTACTTCTGTTTTTCTGAGGGAGAGGAAAAATTGACATTTGAGTTATGTTGTTAGTTTGGAAATATTATCTTAAAGAAAAAACAGGTAGAAAGAAATTTTAGATATGAGTAAGCAATCATCTTCAGTATTATGAAGCACTAAACCCAGCATGTACACAGATACAAAAAGAAGTGATGCTCCTGATTGACCAACTTACGGCTACAATTGTTTAAATCCTTAACTACTGCAGAAGCAGGACTATTTACAAGCCTTTTATGGCCAAAAGTTAAGCGATCCTCAGCAGCAGTATCAATTGCCACCAGTTCTCCATTTATGCAACTCTCATACTTAAGAGGTAAATTCAGTCATATTTCATTACAGCATAACACCAAGTTTTCAAGAATTCCCCAACATTAAGTTCCCTCTGCATTTTAAAGCTTAGCAGTACAAAGAATGTGGCAGAGCACTACCCTCCTACAGAATATGCATAAAAGTTGTATTAGTATAAAAGCTTTGTAATGAGTATTGCCATTATCGTATATCTGTTCTCGCTTTTTGTACGAGCACAGTTTTATTTCCACACAGATAATTACATCCAAGTAATGAACTGCACCAGAACAGCAATAACAAAAACTTAAACATCAGTTATATCAACAGAGAACCCAGATACCTCCCAGACTTAACATTTCACATCTGTTATAGGAACCGACTTCGTATTTTGCTGAAAACTGATTGATAATATGCAAAGATGTGGCAATGAAAGCCCTTAGCTGAAATAGGTTATGCAACTGTGTGGAAAGATGCTGTCCTGGTTTCGGCAGGGATAGAGTTAATTTCCTTCCTAGTAGCTGGTACAGTGCTGTGTTTTGGATTTAGGATGAGAACAAAGTTGATAACACACCGATGTTTTAGTTGTTGCTAGGTAGTGCTTACACTAGTCAAGGACTTTTCAGCTTCCCATGCTCTACCGACTGAGAAGGCTGGAGGTGCACAAGAAGCTGGGAGGGGGCACAGCCTGGACAAAGTGGCCAAAGGGACATTCCATACCACGTGAGGTCACGCTCAGTACATAAACTGGGGAAAGCTGGCCGGGGAGGCCGCTGCTCGGGGACTGGCTGGGCATCAGTCGGCGGGTGGTGAGCAATTCAACTGTGCATCACTTGCTTTGTGTATGATGATGATGATTATTATTATTATCGACTGAGGTTTAACCACGACAGATGCTCACTGGCATAACTCCACTCTCAAGTCAGACTCTGGCCTACCACGTACCACATTCAAGCTTGTTTGTGATAACCTTTAAGCTGGAGGCCACAGGACCAAAAAACAATTTAGAATATGGCACTATCACTGGTTGTATCTGAATAATGCTGCATTTGGCATCAGGACATTGCAAGACCCTATACTATTTGTTGGACTGAGAAAATTAACTTTTATGATAAGTGTGCTCTGAAAGGAGCCATTTCTATGATAACCAAGGGGCATTTAGGAGGAAAAAAAATCCTCTGCTCACAGTTTTCTACAACTGCCATGTACATGCAGTAAAAAAATGAAAGGTTCACTTTAACTATTTGAATTCTAAAAACATTTAACTCTACTCCTAAATCTATGAAAAATTTACTATTTGCCTTTTTCAGCAGTGTTCTAGTTCCCCTAACACTGTTGAAGAGTGGACAGTAATCCCTACTGCCCCCACAGATTTCTGTATGTATCTGAGTCCTTGTACTCGTTATTTTATTACTAGATAATTACAGCAGACATACTATCATCCTCCTTAAGAGTTTCTTTGTCTACCAAAACACATGAACCAGACATTTGTGTGGCTCACTACTTTTTTTTCTCAGATGTTCTTTATTTTAACACTATATCAGAAATATTTTTCTGATCAAGTTTTACGCTTTGAGAATTCATTATGAAAGCATTACCAAACCACATTCAAATCTTGAACTATCCTAATTTTCTCCCACTTCCATTCAATTCATGTTAAGCTTTTCACATGAAATAACTAACTGCATTTGTCTTCTTCTAAGTACTGTCCTTCATTCATATTGCCAATTTAAATAATCAGTCCAGCAAGTCTTCTGTCATGCTCCATGCCCTTCAAACACCAAATACCTCTTCTCTATTTGTTCTCCTGCTAGGACTCTGCAATGTCATCAAGATCATCTCAACAAATACTATCTTGAAGAGGTATTTTCCTTCCCAAAATTCACAAGTTCTTGGTCATCTTTCTTACTAGTCCCAAAACACTCCTCATATCTATGTACTGATGCACACTATACAACAGAAGAGCAGTTCCCTTGTATCTTCAATGCCTCCAACTTTTCTGTTCTTATTTCCTCTCTCTGTACTTAAACTTTCTCCATCATCCATTTTCATTGGTTTTTATGTTAAAGATTCATCTGTTTTTTCCAGCAGAAATGAGCTTTACTTAGGTCTCAACTGTTCCACAGTACCTAAAGCTAAAACAATTTGTGAGGACCTATAGAAAACATCTTCTATTTATTTCAATTTTCAAGCTATATACTTATTTCCAGTTTTGCCTTTTTTTTTTTTAAACTAAAATTACTCTAGAAAAATCATACACAAAAATTCCCTTAAACTGCATAAACTATTTTATGCTCTTTTTATTTATTAGGAGATATCTATTGACACCAATATGTAGTAATGACACTGAAACAGTACAAGAAACTATAAATAGACAGAAGAGGAGTATACCACTTCGTTTTTCCATACTGCTCTTTGGATTCCCATTGCAAGGACTGATGAGGTATCAATGATCTGACCTAAATCTAAAGATTTCAGCATGCATGTCTTCCCCTGAAGAGGCAGGGAAGAAATCCACATGCCAAGTAGAATAATCCCTAACACTGTCACCAAGCTGCAAATTCAATTTTTACTGGGGAGGGAGGAATTGGACTCTAAAATAGACAAGGTAAATCAAGCCTAACTCCTTACTAGCATTAGAAAAATAATAAGACTCATTCAAGACTACAGCCCACAGAATTTGTGAATGCTGTGTTAACAAATTAGCTGTTTAACATATATAGACATATATATTAGCATATATAGGCACTGTATTTCATTGTAGCTCTCTGTGTTTTGAACGGATTAAGCTCATTAGAGCAGCCAGTCATCTTAGGCTTTTAAATCAGCTTGTTATACTTTAGATAACTGCACTGAACTCCACCGGTGGTAGAAGGAGGGGAGAAGTTCTACAGTTAACCATTTGTCTAGAAAGTTTATGCAACGCCAGAAGAGCTCTGCTGAGTAACAGGACACCCAGATGTCTTCCAATAGTTTCATTCCATTAGGAAGACACAGAGGATTGCATCCCACTTTAATGGAAAATAAGCTGCAAGATGTTAATTTGTGCATGCTGCCCTCACTAAATACCACCATGAATGAAAGAGGAAGATTAGAAGCAATCTGCAACCAGGACACTTGCTGACTTCAACCGTGTGTCAAGACAAATGCATAAAAAGGGTAGAAGGAAGGTGCTCAAAATAATGAGACCAAAAAAAAAACCCACCCCAAAATATCCCCCTATGGCTTTGGAGGAGAAGAAGCCACAGAAGATACAAAAATGAATTCAAATGCCGTTTGCACTCATTAAGTATTAACAGCTCAGACAGCAGACAAGCTGTCCATATCACTGAACTATGAAAAGAAAATTGGAAAGAGAAACTAGAAACAGAAACTCTGTAACATTATTTTTATGTGTTTGGAGAGCTCTACGTAAACCAGAGGGACTTCCAAAAGTAATGGATAAGTGCAAAGCTTGGTACCTTTGTCTCTATATGGAAGTTTGCAGAAAGTAATTAGACAAAGCACTAAACCATGATTCAGCCTCCTGATGTAGCAACCACATCAGAACTACAAAAAGAAGCAATAACAACTTCAGCTCCTTCCCCCCCCACACTTTCTGGGGATTGCTTGCAAAGAGGCAATATTGATTGACAGACACTACCTAGAAGCATCATGAATTTAAGCCATTTTTATCAAGCCAAGAACAAGTATGTTAAATAAACATACCCCACTAGCAGCATAAAGTCAGAACTTGGGCTCCCACTGTACAAAACATTGTTCACACATGAGAGGACTGTCCAGTCCACAGAGAATTTACAGGGTAAGCAAACAAAATCTGAAACCAAACAGGAGTAAATCTGAAACAGTTTGATTCTCAAGTAGTAGGAAAAAACCTCACAATCCAAATTTTATACGGAATGCTTCTAAATACACAGAATACAAAACCCACAGACAATTAAATGAAGCTTTTCACTTGCCATATTCCAGAAGCGTAGCATGAACCTTTGATTCCTCATCTAGCAGTTCTTCAGCTCCTTTCTGACGTTTGTATTTTCTCTGGGGTTTGTAAACCTCCTGTAAGAAAGTGAATTAATTCAGAACTTGTAAAAGGCTTTTCTAAAATAAATGAAGAATTGTTATCTAGAGTGATTTATACCATTGTTTGCTTTCCAACTCAATATACTTACCAAATAAACATCCTTCACTTTCTCTTTTTAGAATTACATGATAAAATCTTACTGAATTTACTTCTAAACAATTTGCTATAGGACCTGTCTTTCCAGGTTTTAAAAAAAATTATAAACGAGTATTTAACAAACATACTTTCTTGAACTATCTCCTCCATCACATTTGAAAGAAGAGTCAAAAATAACACAATCAACATCTATTTAAAAAAAGGCCTTATGATTTAGCTGATAATGCCAGTGTCTAGAAGTGTTACCTCCTTTGCGAGTTAATTCTATTTTTAATCTCTTATTAGATAATTAAATGTAATTATTATCTACTCAATGATCACAGGTTACAATGAAATTAAAGCAGATTTTATTGCAAGGTAAGGAACAAAAATATCTTAAGAAGTTTAGTACTAAAATCACTCTCGATCTTGCTATCCCAATGTGATCCTATAGCTGGACAACAGCCCATCAAATAAAACACGGATTCACAAGTACTATTTTGTGCTGATAGAGCTACTTCCAATTTAAAAACAAAATGGAAACAAAAGGACAGAGCCGCTATCCTGACGTTAACATAGACACAACTGTTATAGCACTGTAAATCTGGCCCATATTAAAGTACCTTTTTTCTTCCCCCTTCCATATAGATCAACAATGCCACTATAAAAGTCTATTATTACAACGTTAGAAAAATTGTTCTGCCTCAAGCACAAACAAAACAAAACCAAAAACCAAACCAAACAAAAAAATAATCATGAGGTCTTCAGCTTTCCCCAAATTAGAAATTAGAACCGAGATAACGTTTACTGTGACTGGAATTATTTTTGCTATTTGTTTGGTGAAAGATTAGGGTGCAGCGAGTCTGTAATGCAACATTTCTGTTGTTGGAACAAAGATTTTGAAGTTAATTGAAGTCTAGTATTTAGTGCTATCCTGCTAGCAAGGATACTGAAAAAAAAACAACTAACCAAGAACCTGTGATCTCAAAGATTTTTTTTTTTACTCCAATTGATTTTTTTTAAAAAGTTACCCCCCCCAATCAATTAGATGACATTTTGTCTTCTCCTTTTTCTGAAATAAAATTCCAGCCCTCATCACAGCAGAGAAAAACATTATCATCACCACCAAATAATCAGCATCAAAAAGGAACACCCCCCTCTTCTGGTCTGTTTTACATTCATATCTTTTAAATCCTTTGAGGGCCAGGCTCCAAATGTTTAGAACAAATACATTACAAAAACAAAAGTTGAAATCAAAGCTTGGGCTTTCCACATATACATTTAACTTCAGAAAATCCTATTCACATGGGACAAAAGATTCAATGCAAGAAGCTGCAAAGATTCTAAAAGAAAATGAAAAAGGAAGATTATTTTTTGTTTGATCTGACTTTTTGTACAACAAACTTATTTTCAACACGCAATTCCTGTACTATAACATTGCTGAAACAGCTTTCAACCTTTTTCAAAGACATGTAATCCCAAAGCAGAGATTTCAAACAAGTGAACATAGACAGTATTCCTTGGCAAGTTTCTCCTGAATTTGTTAGTTACCCTTTGCAATTTTTACTTCGTTTCTAATCTGAATTTCTGTCATCTTGGTTTCCAGCTATTATATCTTGCTACATTTCTGCCTGTCACATGAAAAAGCTTTTTATGATCAAGAATCTCCCAATTCTTGAAAGTACAAAATGTACTTTCACATTACAAAGTGAAATGTAATGAAAGCAAAGTAAGTCATAAAAGTAATTATACTTTTTATGGTGGCATTCTATACCTGTGCTATATAAAGTGTAGGCATCATACCATAAACATTAGTCTTGGCATCAGATAATTGAGTAGCTGAACAAAACCACTGCAAGATAATGTCAATTCACTAGATAGTCACCCTTCAGCAGCAGTAGTTCTTATTCCAATAACCGTTACTGATATTTAATATTCCCTTTTCTAACCTTTAGGCCTGATCGTGACCATAAATCTCATTGTATTGTCCCCTTGAGAAGAGCAGGGTAGGTCCTTAGACCAGAGTTATAATAACGAATTCAGACAACAGACTAATCTTTCACACTTGCTGGTCCTCTTTTAGGAAAGTGGATTTCTCTTCCAATTCCAATGCATAATGATTTAAAGGTGACCTGTGAAAGAGCCTTCATCTAATAGCTGCCTTCTCCTTCTTCCAGTTCCTACGGATAGATAGGAAAGCTTGTATACTATCTCCCCTGAAAAGTACTCTGTGTGTTCTTCTAGACTGCACTCATGCCTTGATGCCTTAAGAGATCTCATGAACTAATCTTCCATTAAGAAGATCAGGTGCCAGCTGTAGAGGATATAATCCTGACAGAGCTCATATATTTAAGGAAGAGGTGTTTGTCTAATGATACCCCGAGCAGTGATGAACAAATGTCAAAACTTCACCTATCATGAAGATACACCTAAAAACTAGAGATCTGTGATCTGGAGGAGAAGACAGAATACACCTTTATCAACCCTGCAGATAGAGATATTCAGAGATATTCAGACAGGCTAGCTAACGGTGCAAAATACTACCAAACTTTTAAGACTGTACCTTGTTTTCCTTGCTTTCCATTATCTGTTTCATTCTTGGACCCTGAATATGGAACTATTCCCTTAGCTGCAGAAGTAGACACATGCATATCTGATTCCAGGACCATGACCTATGAATTTTAAAGAGCTCTAATATAGTGGGCAAGTGAAAACCAATTCACTGGCTTCAACCAGCAAATAAAACACCTGATATGGCATACATGTACCTGCTTCACCTTTGCCATGTCATTCTCTTCGGGCTCTAAAAAGCAATTTCAGAAAACATGTAAAGGAAACTCAGCCAAGCACCATGGGACTTTGGACAAGGCACTTGAAGGGACCTGACATTTACTAGCTAACTGCACACTGAAAGTAGATTGCATTCCTTCTTTTCAAACAAGTTCTCCCAAATAAATGCATTAATGAAACAGAATAAACTTAAAAACCCAAATAATTAGAACATAAAAACTAAGCCTTGAAACCACTTCTGTTCCTCAGCAACCAAAGGGATCCTTTCATCACTATTAATCAAATATCTTCTGAGTTTTTTTAAAGACACTGAAAATTCTAGGTACTGGTGTCTCATAACAGCACTGTGGTTACTTTGTTTCTGTCTCTTCAGTGACAAGGTTGGTGTCAGCCACTTGGATACAGAATCTTTAGTGCTACTTAAAGACAATGCAGGTAGAAAATGGACACACTTGAAAAATTAGGACAATTATTCTGAAAATCGAAAATAAGCAGAAGCTCAATGAATTTCAAGTGCTACTTGATACAACACACATTTGGAATTTACTTTCTTATACGGGTTTGCATTCTCTCTCAATTTAGAGGGTTATACAGGTGCACAAACAAAACAATAATACCCATTTACACAAGGAGCTAACTTGTAAAACGGAACAGATCTCACTGGAAAGACAAGTATTGCTGGTTGGAGTAAAAGACTCATTGTAAGTCTGCTAATAATTAAAAAAAAACAATCAAACCATAGGGAACAACAGTTAGAGACTGTAATTGAAATTTTCAAAGCAAGAGTAATTATTCAAATAGATTAACAAGGGATTTGCATTGGTCATCACCTGGAGACTTTCATAGCAATGTTTTTCTATAAACATACACTGTAATTCAACCACATATATTAGGCTCTAATATGGAAAAACAACTACCTCCAGAACATGACAAAAGGGTAAGATGACTTGTCTGGTCCATTACACAAGCTATCATATAGCTCGTTATACTGGCACTTAACAACACCTCTATCCATGGATGAAGAGTTCAGGGTGTCTGGCTAGAGCTACCTGAAACAGCACTGATTTTCTCAGAGGAGTGGGGTTTCACCATCTATTGAAGAGCCTTGGAATTGTCCCATTCAAAGCATACCCAGATTTCTCATCCCTTCTCAAAGGCTGGCCTGTGAATTTATCAAGATAGTAAACAAAAAAAAAAAGGTAGCAAACTGTTGGAGTCAGAAATGGTGACTTGACAGTCACAAGCAAACAGGGAAATTAGAGAGAAAGCAAGGACAGAAAGTCAAGTTGCTAGCTAGGCATTTGAATTCAGGTATGAGACAGTGATATAGCCTATGTATTTTACATGTCACTCCTCGTACCGTTCATGAACAAGCTTTCAAAAAATATAAACAGTTTATCCAAGAGTTAGAAGATCTGCATCTGAAGAGGGAGAACACAAGTGATACCACCTTTCCCAACCAACATTCGCTACTTGGAGAAAACATTTCCAAAGTAGGGTGTATATTTTCATTGCCAATTACAAGAAGTAAAAAAGACAAGTTCTGAAATGCAGACATTTAAATTGAGGAGATCATCGCCATTTTGATTAATTTCAAGATAAATAGTCCAACTGCTGATAGCTTCAAACAAACACTTAGTCTGCTGAGGGTTTAATAGCCTGTAAGCTACTTTGTGACTTTTGTTTGATAGTGTGGAACTCCACACTCTCTGTGCAGGCAGTTGATATAGTTTATCTACTCGTACAGTGCACACCTAAAAGGTTTTCAATCTGACATGTTGGCATTTGAGACCTGTTCTAAGAATGAAGCTCGGCATGTAAATTAATTGGGACCTTCTCATGAGAAAACCCAGGATTGGCTGCATTAAACAGAATTAACCACCACCATTTCATTACTAAAACCACTTGTTTCTTGATCATAAAAATCTAACATACTCACAAAGATATCAGTAACCATTTTGATAGCCTTCTCTTTTCTTTGCATAAATTCATCATCCTGCAAGACAGTAACAGAGGTGATTAAAAATACCAGGAACGGAGGTTAAATCTCAACCATTGTAATGGGTTTAGCAAACAAAGTTGTCAAATAGTTTCTAACCAAGCCGCCCAATTATTTGGTGAAAAGTTAGTGATTTCCTGTAACACAGAAAAGTATTTGCTTCTCTCATCAGATAAGCAGGTCAGTCTTTAAAACTGTATCCAGATCAGCAGTCTTTCTGCTCTCTGCTTATACACTACCTGACAAAATGCAATCCCAGCCCACTACCGGGATCTCCAATCATTACTACACTATGAAGAAATGAAGTTGGGATGGGCTTAATGTGGAAAAGAGAAGTTTCCCCTACTGTTATTTTGGTTTCTAAGCAAAGCAATCAAAAAAACCCAAAACAAAATCCAAACCACCTCAAGCTAATAAAATCCGGCTGTCTTTCCCAATACTAGGGACATCTACCTTTAATGCTGCTACTGAACTAGAGGCAAAACTTGGGTTCTAGGTTTTAAATATGGAATTGCCTTGGGATATGCATGAACAGAACTGATGCTCTGCACTATAGACACAAATCCAAGCTCGTTCCAGCTCTCCTCCTACACCAAGGAACCTTCATATCATTACTGCGTAATAGGAAGAAAAGAGGATCACAACACTGTTCTAAGCATGTAACTTCAAAGCAGGCAGGATTTGACTATTATCAGAAGGAGTATGATCAAGGTATCTCAAACAGTGCAAAATTACTCTTACCACTACACTTCTAGATAAAACTGCACCTCTCACTCCTCTGGCAATCATATTTTACAGAGCAAATGTATTTCCTTTTATCCCAAACCTCTCCGTCTCCATCTTTCCTCAAGTTCAGTTTTTGAATGAAGTTTTTTGGGAATCTAATTTTCAAGAACAAATTTTGAGGTTTGGATACAGGGAGACAAGAGCTGACTTTGAGCACTCAAAAACAAAACCCAAGTTATAGAGCATTAACAGCACGTCAATTCTCATTTAGCTAGATCAGCTTCTCCACAGCACGCTGGGTGCTCTCGAACACACTTCAGGCAATGTAGCTCCAGTCATACGGTTTGCCTGGATACACCGCACAGAGCTCTATATCCACTCTAGAAGTGAGCTACCTGGCAAGCCAGACTGACAGAGAAGTACCAAATATTGCAGAAAAACTAAAGCAACTATTAAGCAAAAGTTAACCAGAACTCTCTGTTATAACAATGTTTTAATTTTTTTCCCCAGCTGAATTTGTGCATGGAATCCTCTAGGACCGATTAATAAAATGATAGCAAAGGAAACACTGGTATATTGTGCTGATTTCAGAGCTGTGAAGCTGGTACTGCCCCTGAGCATTTGACATACTACAATAGAAACAAGAACTGGCTTGATCTTACCTCTGGTAGTCTATGAGTTTTTTGAAACTGTGATATAGAGTAAGAACGGATATAGTCTCCCATTTCTTCCCTTGTTTCTATTGCACGTTTCACCAGCCACTGGGGGGGAACAAAAACAGTTTCTATCAGTGGAAAGGGAAAGAATAACAGCAGCAAACACCAAACTACTGCATAATTATTTTTAATACACGATAAAAGCTAAAAGCACATTTTAAGCACACAAACAAGAACATTTATTTGTAAACATGGTAACTCAGGGACCTACTCCTAACAAAATGATTCAGCTTTAGCTATTTTATAAACTTCACGTTTGCTCTTCTTCTATGTACTAAAAAGCTCAGTAGAGCAATCAGATAACTCATAAGCTAAGAAACCACATGGCTTTTCTTACAAAGTTCTACATATATAAAAACAAATATTCTTCATCCTGTTGAACTATATTGAACCATAACGAGCCATACAGTTCATACTACAGTGGGATTCGATAGTCCAAAGAAGATCAAACTGCCTTCCCTTATGCTCCTTGGAGCTCCCTTAAGCTCCTTGGAGCAGAGCCTGGTATCCCAAAAAACACTTTTCTGTCTTTAACTTTCCTGAACATTATTTGTAAATAGCGTATTGCAAAATTAGGTTTTTTGTTGCATGATTTCCCCTTTATTTAGCTTGCACTGTAACTTCTCATATACTGAATTGCTTTTACATTCTGATTAATTTCTTATAGCAAGTATGGAAAGAAAATTCTATTGCAAATTTCAACTATTAGGAATTCTTAGTTGACAGATTCATTTATAAATGAAAACATATGAAATCTTCACAAGCATAGCAAAGTTCATTGAAATTTTGCCAGTATGAATTTCTGTAATCCAAAAAATTTGATCTTCAATAAAATAATTCCAAAAAGGAAAATGAAGAGCATCTGTGGAATAGAAATGGATGTGGGCCACTTTAAACATTATTCTTTTAGCTTGTATCTTTAAGGAGGAAAGAAAAAAACAAACCATCCCCTCCCCCCCCAAAAAACCCTGAAGTGCCCTCCCAAAAATCTGAGTGGCACAAATCCTACATCCTAGCACAAGAAATCTACTACTTAAGCTAAAAGTACATTTTAACAAAGTACATTTCACCACACTAAGTAGTTATATTATCTATAGTATTCATTGTTATTACTTGTTAAACATCAATAACATTATGTTATCAAAATACAAACAATACATAATATAGAAAAATACACAGCAGTAGTTCACGAAACAAAGGAATGTTAATTTTCTGGCTTTTTGTTTTCATCTATACCATGGAACAGCCTGCACACCTCACAACTCACCAGACCAAGAGCTCAGCTATACCAGCCAGCACAACGTAGATCCTATTCTACATTCAAAAATAACATTATGTTATCAAAATACAAACAATACATAATATAGAAAAATACACAGCAGTAGTTCACGAAACAAAGGAATGTTAATTTTCTGGCTTTTTGTTTTCATCTATACCATGGAACAGCCTGCACACCTCACAACTCACCAGACCAAGAGCTCAGCTATACCAGCCAGCACAACGTAGATCCTATTCTACATTCAAAAACCTCAAAACTCTACTGTACCCTAAAAGCTATCAATGTTGTCCTTCTACTGAGCAGGCCATACTGAATAAATAATAAACCCCTTGGTTCTAGGAAGTGTTAGATTTACAGCACGTATACAAAAACGTGATTATACTCTGCACGCATACAGGTTCACCCCTCTCTACTTGAAAGCAGCCCTTGGGAGCATACTTTAAAACAAACTGATAGTCCAGGTGGCTTTTATACAGTCTGTGGGCTATGGTATGGTCATCCTTCCATAAAGCAAGCTTGAACTGTTCACAGCACCCATCTCTATCAGTCTGAGTGGGAGGAGATGGGCTGGAACTCTGCTGGAATTTGAAGCAATTAGAAGTTGAATGAAAGTGTTCTGGGCTCTCGGTGCCAGGACCCAACACTGAACCTGTCTTGTATCATTAGTCCATTATACTCTGACAGAAGACACCACTTGGAACACAACCTCATCTTATTAATCTTGGCTGTACCTCAGGTGGAAGCCATTATAGCTAGGTTATATGCATTTCTATCAGATTTTCCTACTATAGAACACTCGTTGTTTTGATGTCCACCATCAAAAGACATATCTTCAAGCCTATGAAGTGTTCCAGAACAACCACATGCCCATGTAAGAAAATGTCAGAAGAAGTCTTTTATAAGACCACAGAAAAAGCCACAAGAGATTGAAGTACATTTTAGACTTCTTCTGACATTTATAAGACCACACAAAAAGCCACAAGAGATTGAAGTACATTTTAAATAACGTTGAAGAGGATAAATCTTGTGGGCTGTTGACAGCCTGTGCAGGAGGTCACATAAGAGATCAGATCAATCTTGGGATCCAAGTTTGAACGAGCAACAGCCTTCTATGCTATAACCATGAACCCCTGGAAAGTGAGGGGAAGATGATGACAACAAGAGAGATGAAAATGCAGACTATTAATTACAAAGCACATCTCAACACAGGATTGCATACATACTTTTCTCTGTGAACATAAGCAGAATTTACTAGGAAGAACAGCACCATTTCTGCCCACTGGAATTTATTTTTTTTTAATATTCTGCTACAGTCTATGGCAGTGAGCCAACTCAATCTAATTTCTTCCTGTAGGGAAGGATCCATCTAAATTCCTCCTGTCAAGTTCACCAGAGTAGCTTGCACAGTGCAGGAGCTATTAGTACACAATGCCAGGTGAAGGAAAGAGCTTCTGTATTATTTGGGGACTGATTTGAGATTTACAGATAGCAAGTGAAATCTTGAATTTAACAGGGCATTGAGTAAAGTGTCATTATCAAATACATAATTCCTACATGCCATGGTGTGGTCAGCCTATTATAGCTCTTGCATGGTCTTTTTCAGAACACAGTATACTGATGACACCAACAAAAGTTTTCTTGAAGGCCTACCTTTGTTGGGGCAAAATAAGGAACCAACAGTATCTGGAGCACGCAGAACTTCACAGGGACCAGACAGAAAGCCACAATTTCTAAAAACCATCCTCTACATACAAAAAACTAAGCTCATCAAGAAAGACTTCTTCACCAATTATGGATTAGATATACCACCTACTGGCCAGCTACTAATACCAAGAATTACTGCTCTTGGAGAACTCTAGAAGCCGATTTCCTCCCTGCTTAGAATTAATGTTTCTCCTTTCCAGAGGTAATATCCCAAATCAGGATTTTGGATAAAGCAGGTCACAGAAGAGAATACCTAGTGCTATAGTTTTTACAGCAGGAGTAATAGTTTATGTTCTCACTTTAGGAGAGGAATTATTTTTCCTGTGAGAGAAGTCTCGTATTTGATAAATGTAACCATCCATTATCATCATCATCAAGTGACCAGGGCAAGAAATTAACCTGGGTTGGGATTTTTTTTTTTTGGTAGGAAAATACAAGTTCAGAAGTAAAAACTCACATTAACAAGATACAAACTTTCCACCTTAGGCAGCACCAGCACAGCTTGAAAGCTGTGTAACAGTAGCACACCACATAACTTTTTGTGGGGAGTGCAGTTAAGGGTGGTTTTCCTCAGGAGCCACCTACTAGAAGATAACAAGAGACAACCTAAGTTTTCCTCACTTCTTACAAACTGGAATTTAGATTAAACTCTTACTTGCTAAATTCTTTCACAGGCAGGAGGTAAGGAGATATTTAATGAACAAGAAGCTTGCTTAACAGTCTTCATTTTCCCTATTTATCAAAGATACATTTCTGTGTGCAGATGAAAGTAAAATCAAGAAATGGTAATGACATACCGAGGATTCTCAAGATACCACACGTAACTGGAACACATCACGTGTTAGCTTAAACCTTAATAAAATGGAGAACTATGAGCATGCACATGATCAATTAGTGTTGCTCAACAAATACACAGCAATAGGGTCACACATCAGAGCAATTTATTTTTCCACCCATACAGTTTTTAAGTGATACGAATGAAGGATGAATTATGCTTAAACAAACAACCCCAACTGGCTTTTGCCTTATTCATATCCTTTTGATTGAGTGACTATGTGCATAACTTACTCCATAAGCTTAAACATAGACTATAAAATATTTGTTCTATTTCCTAGCCTGGCAAAGTAGATTATCAGATTCCGAAACAAGCTTAAACTTTAGTTTCTTTAAGGAGATGTTCCACAAAAGGCAGAATCTGACTCCATTTCAAAGAATTTAAAGAGTTTGTTTGTGTTTTTCTTAAATGTGGATCAAACAATACTTAAGAATTCTATCATCCATAACATCACTCAATTCTTTAAAAACATTCATTTGAACTACTTCTCTGTGATTATTCATTCCGAAGTTAAGAGCCAAACAATAATACAGATCTTCGTTAAATTTTTTATGCAAGTTTTATGACCTTTTTCAGCAAAGTATCAATACATCACAAAATTATTACCTGTACAACAGGAAATATATGAATGAAATCCAGTCCCTGGATCTGGTGTGGTTCCAAACGATGAGGACACTTCATTTTTGGTAATACTGACACAATTTTTTCAGTTAAGGCACTATTATAAAACAACAAAAACACATGTATATATGCTACAATTTTCTTTTGTAAATTACAAATTATTTTTGCAAACACAGTTCATAGTTAGAAGGTTCCCTCTAGTGACTTCCATTGTATACAGCTGTGAAAAACAATCAAACTTTCATTCACAAAATAGCTTTTACATTGCACTATATATATTATTAGTCTGTGAAGAGGTGATTAAACCCCTCTTGCAGGCTCCTAGCTTGTGATTTCATTTATAGTATTACACACAAAATTTTAAGATCTGCATATCTGGTCAGATGAAATGCCCACGTAAGATATATCTACAAACACCTTTGTGTTTATATTATTATTATTTATATTATAATACATGCACACATGAAGAAACACTAGCTTTAAGAACAGTTATACTAAGTAGAAGATATGCACTCAAAAAAAGTCCAGAATCAAATGTAAGGACTTAAAAATTTATTTAGCAGAACACCCAAAATATATCTTGTCATTACTACTGAAACTTTATAAGTTTAAATACGTATTACACCTAAAAGCTAAATACACAGTATACTTCACATGGTTTTGAAGTGAGTAAAACTGAATTTGCTGGCAACCATCTCATTCTACAGCTCTGGTAAGAGCTGGTAAAGTGAAAGGATTACCCTAACACAAGGGATTCATCTACAAGAACATCACCCTGCTTCCACTGAATCCCTTATTTTAGGGCAAGGTATTTTTTTGCTGCCAATGCTGTCAAGCACATTTTTAAAGCAGGTGTCAGCACTGAGGATGAACACTGTACTGGGAAAACTGAAACTATTTTTCCGTGAAGGAAAAAAAATTAACTGGTTCATTACTGCCCAAATGGACAACTGATATTCTGGAAGATCAAAAGGGGAGCAAGAGATATGAGACAGAGACCAAAGTCTGGGAACAGAGCCTGAAAAGTTACACTTCTTAAGAGAAGTGAAAACTTTGACGTAATTCTTATAAGGCAATTTTCACTATGGCACCATACTAATATTCTACAACATGAAAATAGCAGCGCCTCTCAGCACAATCAAAGCAAATGCAATTCAAAAAAAAGTAGTTATTTATCCAACAGATGCAAGATCCTCTCCTAATGTATGTTTCCATGTTTATTTCAACCCAGCAATTAAATAATAGGACATGATCAAAATGTCTTCAGAATAATACTAAGAAAACACAACTTAGCTTTTCCTTATCTTGAGAACATCACAGAAGCACTGAGCCACCACCAATATAAACATTACATGGACATCAAAACAGCCTATGCTTGTGTGACTCTGAACACTTTAGATTTACAAATAAATCATTGTTGCTGTTTTGGGAGAGGAGTCTGGTTTTTGTTTTGCCAGTTTTGCATCCAGTCAGCTGGAAAGATAACAGAACATTTTCAGAACAACTTAACTATTTCCTATCTTGCTGTTCTTAAGGGTAACAAAGATGGCAATTATAAAAACTACCACCACCATCTTCATTCCTAGTCTCTGCTTCATTCTGTGCACTTAACAATGCTTTATGTAGTTCGTTATCTATGATGATTTAAGTGTCTCCAAGTTTAATGGCAATAACCACAAACCTTTATTTTCAAATGTGTTACAGTCTTGCCGATGCTAAGTGACTTTCAAGAAAACAGCACAGAAAGACATTCTTTTCAACTACACTGAGCAAACAAGTCTCTTCATGCAACTGTAACTTGATAGGCTATTCTTACTTCCTGCAAATTTTAATTATGGCTCTTTTATCACAGAAATGCATAAAGAAATAATGTAGTTTAGAATGTATTCCCTTTCTCAGCGTAAACAATTTTTACAACCTCCCTAATACTGGAATTAGCTGGCTTATAAGCAAATTCCATGCATAAGAAATGAATTAAATCAAAATGGTCTCATTGGGTCACTATCAGGAATTCCTCCTCCTCCTCAGTATGGAGCAGGTAACTGTTTCGACAACAGTGTCATGCTTTAAATTCTGTTTGCTGATGCCTACAATTCCAACCCAGAACCATAAAGGAGAATCAGAGGTTATTTACACAGCAAAACTGCAGACACAGAGAACTCAAGGAAGGTCTTCTAATGTTGCACTCCAGTTTCCAGCAGCGTGGTCTCCCTCTGCCCTTTGTTTTGGCCTCTGCATCACCCCCTTGTGCCAGCACAAGCATCTGTGCAGCTGCATAGAGAACTGGATCCAGGAACTGATTCATGTTAAAACTATTTTCCTTTTTTTCCTTTTTTTTTGGTAGATTTTAATCTGGATCTGTTCCCAATCCAGTTCAGTGTGGAGCCACATAAATGCTTTCACTGCTTAGTAGGGATATAAGAACATGGCAGCCCAGAGGCGAATAGCACTGCCTTTTTTGGAATAAGCTTCTTTCTGGTTTTAGAGTTTGTGGAACTACAGTCTGAGAAACCCAGAAACCAGTGCAATGTTTTGCAAACGGGTGGTCTTGAAAAGCAGGGAACTTGGACTAAAAATCCTTCTTATAAACAACCAAATATCAGGTAACTTCCCCCTCCCCCACCCGCTTCTTTTCTACGAAGAAAAAAAAATACCACACTTGCCATTTAAACAACTTACATTTTTTGACCAATAGTAGAGTTTTCCTGAAACAATAAATCAACATCGATATCAAAGCTGCAAGTAGTGATACACCATGTCATGCCACCTACCACCTAGTAAAGGAGCAACAGCATGGTTAGTTCCATTTTCATTTGAAGAGGTGAAACCAAATACATCTTAAAGGCTTTATTTATTTTAGAAACTACAGCTTAGTATTTTCTCCATCCTCAGTATTCTTATATAGAGACTGAAATACATATAGATAATACATGTATCAATTTCTACATACAATACACATATACAAGACAACAGAAAAAAAACCCAGAGCAGTTAGTGACATTCTAAATTCCTCTCTTAGCTTCGTATTAGTTTTGAAACAGCTCTCAGATTAAAAAAAAAAATTAGATAAAACATGAAAGTATGTTAAATGACATGATCTTTAAAAAGTGACCATATCAAAATTTTATCAAGGATCATAATTCCTGTATTCATATATTTACCTTTATATATACACCTTCGCTACTATTATTCTTTGCTTGCTGACATATGCAACACCAAGTGCTAGGCACAGTATCAACATAGCAATGGAAATCCCCAGCTCTGTAGAAATCTCTATGTCAGGCCCTATTCCTACAGATACTTAGGCATATTTATACTCCTGAGCCATTCCATCAACTTTACATAAATTATGTAAATATTTAAAGACAACCTTGCATAAACATACGCAAGATAACCTAAAAGTATGCAAAGGCAAAGAACAGAAAAAAGGGATTAAAATGTGGAATAACTTACCAACATCACACAGTAAATTAGGGTGTCCTGTACGATGTTTTCTATCACATTACCCCTCTCACATTCCCGTTTGAAACAGTTAATCAGTATCCCTTTTATACTAGCAGCTAAATGATTTTCTATAGCAATGCTAATTTTTTTAAAGGTTGGACATTGTCACGAAATGGTAACTTTGCGATTGTATTTAGGCAGGTATGAACCTGATGCATCCATTTCTACACATAACCGCAACAACATTACATCCTAAGGCGGTCTCCTTGAAACTACTTCGTGTCTGTGTGCACAGCCTCCTGAGCAGCTAAGGTCAGTAACACCAAGCAGTTTGAAGAAACTAAAATTGTATTGCAAAGTAGGGCTGTGCTATAATCAAAGAAACAGCAGAAAACAGAAGAGTCCATATAAAAGCTGACGTAGTTCCGTGTTTTCAAACCTTGGTTCAGGAATTTGTCACAGAGTCAGCACTAAAACAATTTAGAAGTCTCTTTTCAACCTGAACTTTGCTCGCTGTCAGTATCACATACTTCCTGTCTAGGACAATGAAAGATTAACATACACGACACTCTAAAGAGACGTAAAAACAGCCCAAAAATAATCTCACTAGGCTAACTGTTCCATTCTTACACAGAGCCTCTCGAGGCAAATATTTCCTCATTTCTCATTAATGAATACTTCTTTTTAAAATCACCATGCTATCTCCAAGTATCTAGTCTTTCTAGCTATTCTAACTGTAGTTGAGAGAGGGGCAAATTTCCCCATATACGACTAACTCGGGCCGTAACACTCACAAAAAGCACACCAGCAATTAGCTTGCATCCAATTGTCTCCTTTAAAACAGGTCTTGCTGCACAAAATCATTTTTCAAGACTGAGGAGGTCCTATCTGTCTGAAACTGGGTCATTTGCAGAATTACTTACATAGGAAAGCCTCATGTGTTCCACATATCTTTTTTTTTTTATCACCTAGAACTGCTAAACTTGCAAAAAATATGTAATCCTCATATACTTAAAAAAGGCTTTTAAAAATACTGCATTGTCAGTACTCACCTTGTCAAAGGGTGATAATCCTTTGATTCTTGCTCGAAAATACCCAGCAGCCACCAACAGTTCCAAAATTTCAGTCAATTTGATGTTTTGTTCCTCATCTTCTCTTGTTTCAACCTGACAAACAAACAACGCAACACTAATTCAGTGTTTCTCTTTCATTCTTCAAATGAATGTTCTCCAAACCTAATCTCAACATAGACCACGTATCAGGGAAAACCTTGACTTCCATTAGCAACTTGGTTGTTAACTTGAAAGACATCAAAGAAATAGGTAATGCATTTAACATCACTTTTTTTTTCCACCCAGCTAAATACTTTAATCTGCTTTTGCTGTTCAAACTCCTGGTCCACTGCTTGCCTCCAGCTAGACAGACTGCTCCTATTACCATAAGACAGTTAATTTATTCTCCATTTCGCACATTTCTTTCAACTTCAGGGTTCACAAAATCATACACTTCACATTAATGCTTCTACAATCTTTTTACAAAAACTGAAGAAACTCGTGTGGAATTCCACTTTTTGGGTAATGCAATTTTAAGCAAACTCAAAGCATGGCAGTAACAAAAACCAAACTCTGACAGGCAGCCTGGATAGTTTCTGTGCTCCAAAGCCTCATCAGCACAGCACCCTTTTAAGAGTGCTTTTGTCCCCATGTGATAGGGTGCATCCCCACAGCTCCAAGAATATATATGATTTACTAGAGGCACAGAGCACCTAAACACCTCAGACCTAGGCCAGAGAGACGGCTAACAGGGCTTTAGGTCTCCCCCTCAGGGGCTGCAGGGACCCACCTACGAACCCTCCCCACCTCACTCTTCCCCAAAAGCTTTTCGACAGCCTCCTCCTCCTCCTCTCCTCTCCTTCCCACGGAAACCTGAAAAGCCTGGCAAGCAGAGGGAACAGGGAAACGTAATGGTGCACGGAAGGTGACCTACACAGGCGCTGCCTGCAGCCCCACAGGGCCTCCCCCGGGAGCGGGGCGGAGAGGGGCCCGGCTCTCCCTCCGGAGAGGGACCCCACCTCACGGGGCCGCGGGCCGCACGCGGGGGAGGGCACAGGGCTGAGCCCGCCGTACAGCACTGACCCCCGGGCTCCCGGCGCAGCCCCAGCGCGGCGGCGAAGGCCGGTCAGCGCCCCAGCCCGCGGGGAGGCGA
>NW_008794520.1:1396269-1434785 GCF_000699145.1 Aptenodytes forsteri
CCTTCTCTTTTTTCTTCTTTTTTTTCTTTTGCAAGGGGAAATGAGGCCTCTCACCAGCATGGAGGACAAGTTACTGAGTGTGACCTGAGAGACGCCTCACGGCCTCTAACGCCCCACAGGGCACTGACACTCCTCATCAGCAGCTGGGTTTCGTTTGGTGACCTAACAGCTGAGGGGGATTTAATTGTATTTTTTCTGGCCTGCACACAGGTCCCACGCTCAGGAACCTTTGCACTCGCTTAATCCGGTGCTACATCTGCCTCCTGGCAGCGGGCGCGTCGTGGGGCCCGTGTCTAAGCACAGCCCTGTTGGGAAGGCAGACGCCTGTTTGTCGGCAGGGACCCGATGTGCTGGAGCCTGGCCTCCCATCCCACGTTTGCCAGCACCGGGCAGGCCCCGTGGCACGATGGGTGTACATTGGCAGGGCCGGGGCTGGAAAGCTGTGCCCAGACACCGGTTGGTCGCTAACACCCTGCTCCGGCTGCACCACACTTTGGACTCGCAATGCACAAGGATTTACTGGGTGATAACAGCCTGGTAGTAAACTAACCCACAGCTTGGAGGCAGGGTAGCCTTTCTTGTTGACGACGGCTGCAGAAATACCTGAGAGTGGTCTCTTGCCAAGTCTACCCCAGCGTTCAGTTTCTAGGGTCTTCGCCATACACAGAGCGTTATAATAAATAAACTGTGTTAGGCTGCAACTAGAGACATCTCAGGGAGGAGAAGGAGCAAGAACAGCCGTGCGAGATCATTATCTCCATCCGTTGGAGGGCAGCAGAGCATACGCAAGCCAGTCCATACCGACTGCTGCCCTGACAGAGTGATCAAAACAATAATAATAAAAGCAAAAATATGCCAGACTGGCTCAGGTCGCGTACTGGTGTAACCACAGGCCACGTCTTAATTAGAGTTGCAGAAAACTCTTATGCAGACCTACAGGCTAACGTGCTCACCAGAGCAATACATGCTTTCTGCTTTTTGTCTGGCTTCTCCTCATAGAGAACTGTATGGCTCTAATTTGATTGTCATGGGGAGGAAGGTTGAAACAAACAAAAAACAGGGACAGGGAGAAGGGTTGAAACAGAGGAGTGTTAGGAAGGGATGTATGTGACCTTCAGAGGCAGCAGCCAGCGCAGGTTAGAACATAACTACTGAAAAGAAACATCAACTTGGAAAAAAGCTTCCTAAGCCATGATAGGGTCATAAAATTCCTTTTCAAATACATTAAAGAAAAAGGATAAATAAAAAGCCAAGGGCAGTATAAACTAGGGGCTTAAGTAGTAATCGAGTATCAGACAAGGGGGAATCAAACTTACCCTGGAAAACTTAACTGTTGCTTTGGCTTTTTAAAGCACAGTAAAGGAAAGGAGGGAGACTGGGCTAATTAACTCCTAACTTTAGTTAACTTTAAAACTCATGCAACTGGCATCCAAAATCACAAAGCTGGCTTAAAATGATATACTTACAGAAATATAATAGGTTCTTTTAATTTGCTTTATGTCTATGCGACCACAAGGACTGGAAAAATTCTTCTCCTTTACAGTGAAGGCTGGAATATTCCTTCACCTGGTATATGGTTAGGAAATGAAAAGGAAAGGCATGAAAATACAAAAATGTATCTCTGTTGTCATTACAACTCATCTTTGATGACTTGAACCTCAACAAAATACTCCACGAAAGCATTGCTTCCCAATACCTAATTGTGATGCAAATTCACCCAGTTATCCAGACAGAGCCGTTGTCCCCTATGACATTCAGATAATCAATCTTCTAAATACCAATTAGGTTTAAAAAAAGTCCCAAGAGGGGTACCGTCTAAAAAAGAAACAACCCCCTTCCTTCAGATCTTTAGATTTTGTGCTTGCAAATCTCTAGCAGGTTCAGCTTTAATCTTCATTTTCCCTTTCCCTGCTCCATTTTGATCTGTGAAGGTAAACCAAATTCTGGTCTTGGTGCAGCTGCTCTGAACAATCCTGTCTTGATTTTTCAATTTCATTAATCTTGACCCCGTGAAACTGAGCTAAAGAGCTTCCTCCCTTTTTTATAACCACACGATCTATTTCACTGTTCAGCCTGGACTTCTGACAACATCAGACTTGGTCACCACTGAAAATGTAGCAATAGGTTTCAGGTTTCACTGTATCTTTTAGCACAATTTGTTTTTTCTTGTAACAAGAATTAAAATGTGAGATGGGGTTGTAACAGCAACAGCAAGGGCTCCACTCTTTGTTGGGCAGGCACAGTTAGATAAATAAAAAGATAGACTTAGGTAATTTTCCAATGATCTCTATGCTGAGGAGGCCTAAAAGACAGATTTTTTTCCATAAATTCTGCATGATAGATAAAATAAAGTATAACTCCCTGTGTAATGGTCCTTTGTACAGGGTCTTTTTGTTAGGGTACAATGTTCTTTTATGTATACCATAAAACAAAGTGTCATGGACAGATCTTGGAGTAAATGGGAAGGAACCCAGTGACTTCATTGGAATATGGACCTCAATAATGCCATAATTGCATCTTCTGAGTTGTATTCCTAATTTCAGGAGAAGCTGAAGCCAACTGTAGGGGACTTAACCCAAGCCTTCCAAAGTCAGGCAATTTTTGCGTTGTTTTCTGTGGCTCGCACCTTGGATGAGCTCTGTTTTCAACCCATTTTGTTGCCTGGCAGCTCCAGCACAGAGATCACTTCCATCCTGATCCGTAATGAAATGATTCCTGCCAAAGTTTTCAATCCAGATTTCTGGAATTAGCAAGACTGCCAGGCACAGCAGCACTATCTTCCTCCGTATGCATTTACTCTTCTTTCTTATTTGTTGTCTTGTTATTTGTATCCCGTCTCCTTACAGTTATTCAGCCCCCCCCTTCATCTGTTGCTTGAGATGTAGTAGGCACGAGGAACCATTCGGTAGGCAATTGCAAATTCCCAATTATCATCTGTGGAAGTGAGGCTCTGTGCACTGTGAAATGAAAAAGTCACAGACCTGTTACAGTAGCCATTGCGTTAGAGGCTGCCGCAGACCATTGCATCCCATCAAACAGGCCGATGTGTTTTGCAAGGTATAGTGCCCTTTCAGCAATCACATATAACATTACATAGTGATGTTTTAAACATGCCCACTGTCACATCCATTGGTGACATCTAGAAGGTACAGTCTAGCCAAGATCCTATTCAGTCTCTCCTCTGAACGATTCCTATTCTCAGCATTTAATAGTTTAAAACATACAGGGAGACAGGAAGATCTTTTTTTTTTAAATTATGTTTGTGTCATCTTTAATATTGTTTTATTCAGATTGGCAACATTAAGATGAACATTTTTAGCTCATTTACCAAGCTGCTAGCTACTTCATCCCAACCAGACCCAAGGCAAACACAGGTAAAACAGGTGGGAGTAATGGAAGAAGCTCCTGTTCGTGGTCACCTTCTTGGTGATGTAGTTAGCATAGTTCCTTTTTTAAGCAGGAGGAAGAGGAAAGACTTTATGGCCTGTGGAATTTGTAGAGGACAAGACAGTCCAATGGTGAAAATGCTGATGTTCTGGTAGGAAAAAAACACAGCTCCCTCATGGTCTACATAGGCAAAAATTGAAAAAATTCGTGGCTGGTCCTCTCTACAATTTCATCCATGAAAGCTCTCATAGCAGTCTGTCTGGAGAATAAGAGAATATTATAACTAAGTATCTGATTAATACTGAAGTTTTTACCAGACTTCTCTTCTGCAGTGTCATGATTTTGGTCACATCACTCAAAGACTGTGGTCAGAATATTCAAGTAATTAGTCATTTTGGGTACTTCGATTTTTGAGAAACTTTATGAGAGGCTGGATTTTCAGAGAGTGCCTACTGTGCCGTCTTTGAAAATCAGGCTACTGAGGAGTTTCTCGGTTTCTACATGGGTACACATTGCAAAGTCCAGGCAAGGACGGGCACAGTACACCCTGACACAGTGATTACCCATAGTGAAGTTTGTTTGGGACAGTGCCATTACACATCTCTTCTGAAAGTGTCAGGGCATCTGTAGCTATTACAGTCAAGAGAAATTAATCTATGGGAGAATGAAGTGGGTTTTTCTGACTCACGTATCATCCGTGGAACAACTAATTAAGTCTGAGTCATCGAGCCCTTACCTGAGAAGGTACAAAGAAAATGAGAACAATTGCACTGTAAGTGCGTCACACAGTCCTCGATTTGGGCCAGGATATTAAATTTCAGATTGCAGCTGTGTCTGTGATGCTAGCATTGTGAAGACATGCTTTGTTTCATTTTTATATTTAGACTGAGCAAATCTGATTTGGAATTGTTGGAAAACAAAAAGCTCAGGAACTTATTATATATTTACTTAAAACTTTTCCAAATAGAATCACGCTTTAAGATTTATTTGATGTTCAAAGACCAAAAGAATATAGGTTGTTGGATCACTGGCTGTCTTGGAACAAATCTTTACAAAGGGACAGAGAGGTGTATGTTTTCAGCATGGCTTTTTTAGGCAAAATATATAGATTTAGACTTTATCTTCTACATGTCGTAATGGTATGGCACATCCTTCAGTTAAAATAGTTGTAAGAATTAACAGTTAAGTTCTCTGATGGAGCCAAATAATCTGAAACAGTAACAGACTTCTCACAGGTACACCTCACTCCCAAGAGAAAGACGGACTAAGGCGGAGTAGTTTCTCTGGCTTTTCTTCTTCTGTGTCAATTTTTGTGAAAGAGAACTGAAAAGGCAGAGAAGTAGTAAGAGGTGCAAGAGAAAATAGCAGTGATGTAGAGGTAGAAAAGACAGAAAGGTAGAGATACAAGGCGAGCACTTGAAGCATAATCTTGAACAGAGCTAACAAAAAGGAAAACAGGCTGAAGAGTGAGTGGAAGGGCATGTGAAGTACTGAACAAAGGCATTCCCACTTACCTGATTCCTATTTTATTCAAGTAAACAGGACTTTGCCTTTTCTGTGAATTACAAGCACTGCATCAACAATTATTTCACTTCATTAACTTTAAAATAACCTACAGCCTTTTTGATGAAAAAATTTGGATTAAAAACGTTAACTTTTATAAATCCTCCATCTTCTTCTTATACTAATGTCTCATTATGACACTAATAACACACCTTTAAGATATCCAGGACCACTTATAAGCTGCTTTACAATGCAGGTTGCCCGCAGAAAAAATTAGCTGTATACTGTTTGGGTAGACATCATGTTTAACTTGATTAATTCATACATGTACCCGTTCTGAAATGAAACAGTCCCACAGAGCAATGTTTTTTAAGAATTTTAGCCTGACAGCAACTTAACCCTAAATGAAAAGCAAACTTTGCTACCGTTCAGTCTACTCTCTCCATCTTCCGACTACTTCTAAGCAGTGGATTCTGGCATAATCCAAACCTGCCATTAGAACAACATATCTTTTTAAGAATCAAATCTTGCTTACACTAAGGCAAATACTTTGACAAATGGTGGAAGAGCACCATCTGGTGACACAAGGCACATCACCGTTTGCTGCTGCCATCAGAAAATACATTCATGGTGTACAGCCTGTATTTTGGAAAGCCTGTCTCAATGTGTTTTAATATGTTTTAATCCATTATTCAATTATGCATAAGAAGTAAAAGAGTGAACTTGCGGAAAACAAATCTGAGCTGACAGTGACCCTATCTCTACTGTCCCTTAATCACTGACAAGTTCTTGTAATCTGAATCAAACATTTTCTGAGTTGTTCTGAGCCATTCTTTTAGGAGGCTTTGGAGCAGATTTTATGGGCACCATGAAATGCAGTCCCAAGTTTTATTGCACTGGACATTTCAAGGTTTTTCTGTGTGTGATCCAAGTATTTTCTTACAGTGGTCAAGAAACATGGCTTAGCTGTCTTTTCAAAGATTTTTCCACAGAAGCAATTATTAGGAAAAATGAATTACCTTTTACCATTCTAGCTATTCAGAGGTAAGGAAAAAGGATGGATCTTAACCTGACTATTATTTGCAAATCACAGCTAATTTCAGCACAAATTGAACCTGAATATGCTAACAAATAAAATACATTATTTTCCTGAATAGGTTCTTTTTCACAATGATGATCACACCCATTTCATTAAAGTTCAAGGGCATATTAATGTGAGTTTAGTTAGGAATTAATAAAAGCAGTTAGTAATCATAATAAGCTTAGAAAACACTTTCTGGTATTTTAGTCTGCAAAGAACTAGTTTTCTAAGGCTGTGGTTTGTGCAGACTAACTCTCTCACACTTCAAAAGCTGTGCAAAACCCCTAAACCTCAGGGAACCTTGCCAAAAATTAGATAAAGGTCAAGAATGTGGGAACCATGGAAGTTCTTAACTGTTACATGAGACTCAAGTATATAATTAATGAAAAACATGCTCATATAATTACCAAGTTATTTTTTAATTTCTCATATGATCCTGGTCCATATAATATTGATTGAATCTTTTATTTAATAAGATAATAAAGCATCACCTCTCCAAAATGTAAAGATAATCATCAGAACGTCACCTAGCATAAAACTGTGCAGCATGTCTGAATAAGTCTGCACATAGCATATGATGATTATCCTGAAAGAAAAGTGATACGCTCTGCTTCCTCCCACCATCTCACAGCAGCGGGATGATAAATCTTCAGCCTGTGATGCCATCTGAAAGTGTTGTTTGCTTCAGTGTTGAACACTGTAGCAGAAACACCCAACTGGTAAGTCTACTGTTTTGTGCAGGGAGGAATATTGAGGAAGGCGGCAGTAGCTGGTGAGTTGGAGAAAAATCACTCCTACTAAACAGTAAATTAGAAAACAGGTCCATTATTCCCCAAAAGAATGAGGGAGAAAAAAGTTATGTCTCCAAAAGCCTTAGCTTCCAGTTCGTACATGACTTCTCAGGCTTTTTAGAGGGCAAGAATTTGAAAATAGAAAGCAAGAGAGACCCAAGTCCAGAAGACCCAGGTTCCAGCTCAGTTGTTAAAAAGCCACCTAGTAGGGTCACATTCACAGTAAAGGTTCATCAAATTCAGCTCTACAGCTTGGAAGAAGCTGTCTCAGGCAGAGACAATAAGCAGCCCACATTCATTCATGATAGCTTTCTGTCCTTTCTGATGGCAAGACCAGCTGCCCATTGTGGCCAGAAAGGTTCACAACCGTGAGTTACCTTCAGTGGGGGTTCTTGCTTTTAGAATCAGGTATCTGCAATTCAGTCTTGCTAAAGACCTAATGTCACGTGCCAGAAGGGGAAGATTCCTCTTTGGCAGATTTACGTGTTCCAGACAAGATTATTTCCTTTTCTGTGTGCCGCAGGGTGATATTATTGCTATTATCTTTTGCATCTAATGTCAGTCATGTGGCAACTCAGTTTGGAAACAGCCAGGGATGCTTGCTCTATCTTTATACTGCATATCCTGCTTAGTTGCAGTCATATAGGTAACATCAGCTATCAGTGCTACCTGCTTTTTTTCCTTCACAAGTGCTATCACAAAGGAATCAACTGACTTGAGCTTGGATCTCTCTGAAGCTGTTTTGTTGCTAATTAAAGGATGGGTCATTTAAAAAAGAAACCTCCTCTTGGGTTTGGCATCATTAGTGTTACTAAACAATGAACACTAAAAATTCAGTCTCCATAAATAATCAACTTAAATCAGGTGATTTAATATATCTAAATCATATATCAATATGAAGGTTTTTCTATCTGCTGTTTTGGCTTTTGCGCCCTTGGAGATTTTTTTTTTCCCCAGCAACCACAAAATGAAGAAAACCTTTCTTGTTTGTTTCTTAATTAAAACAGAGACTTTCACCTAATCTCTTGATTCCGGGAGCTGGGCTTCAAACAAACATTGAATATTGCAAGGCCCATAATAAAAACAGGGAGAAGTGGCAATGCCTTATTACACAACTTCACATCCTTTACGCAGGGCCTCTTAGGACAAAGATTTACCTCTAAGATTGTTAGCATTTTTCTTATCAGTCAACTCGAAAGCAGCAGTTTGGCTGACTCCAGTGACTGTGTTGGATTTTTTTTATAGTTCAAGGCTAATGAGGTCTTTTTGTTGTAGAATTCTCCTAGCAATTTCTCCACTGTCTCCAGTAGTTTGTATTCTTGTGAGTTTGAAAGGCTGAAAGTAATATGTTTGGAGTTATACTGCCTATCCCCAGAGCATGCCCTCTTATCACTGACTGTGCCTTCTACAAACCGAAGATGGGAAAGAATGCCTTGTAACTTCCATAACTTTCAAAATTAGGAAAAAGGTTCCTACAGGTACACAAACACCTGGGCTATGCCGCAGGCTGTCCAGTCTAGTTTGTTCGGAATGGCTATTAAAATCACAGCTTATTCACAAAGCAAGCATTAAAAGCTCCAGCAAGCTCTGCTTCCCATTGCTGCTGCCCTCTTTCTTGGGATCCATATTACTTTTGCTCAGTATAAGAAGCAGATGTGCAACTACCTCTTCTCTTCTAAATCTGCCTCCGTGTAGGGAATATAACCTCTTCCAGCTTCCTATCTCTTGGCCCTGCTCTTAGAACTTATTGGTACTCCTTTAGCACCGCACCCCTGGCTGTGACGACCTGTGAGTGCAGAGACATGTTGCTTCTCTTATTCAGACTTTTTGTAAATTAAAATACCATCCTATAAAACTGTCCATTCCCTGCAGATGGACTTAGCAGGAATTACTTCCTTTCATTTTGGGAAGCCTAGGGCTGGTGGGAAGCCAAGCAGTGAGCAATGAGCAATGCTATAAATTGGCAGTTCAGTCCATGTGGAGCAAAAACGACCAAATCCAGTAACTGCTTCTAGGGGGAAATGCAGTTGCCCCCTTTAATTCAGGGACTGTAACTTCCACAGAAAGAATAATTAACCTTTTACCTTGACTACTGTTCTACTGAGCTCAGACACTTCTCTGTCTTCATCTGTTCTGGCTAGACTCTCTCCCGGCTCCCTTTCTACTGCAAATATAAAGAAAAATCTGACAATGCATTTTCTTTTTGTCAGTCTCTGCTTCCCTAGCTGGCTGCCTTGTAGTCGAGCCTTCTGCTATACTTCTCCCTTTGTATAGCAGAAAATATCCTGCAATTTTTTGATTTAGAAAGTAGGATGAAATGAGCTGCATATGCTGTATCAGAACATCACATCAGGATTCGCCTGCCTTTATTTCTGGAGCTGTATATGAAGTGAAGCAGCATGCTTCACAGTTGCTCAGAGAAAACAGGTCTGTGCTCACCTGTAAGAGAGAGAAAAACCAAGTCTGCTTTCAGTAAGACAAAGTGAACTGGGGGTTCCAAAGTTAGATGGCAAGCAGTGGCTCTCGTGCCAGGCAGTAAGTCCGAAGTACCAGTGATTTCCCATGAACTTGCCAGCAGAGGCAGAATTTTGAATGTTAAGCCAGTTCTGAAGAGATGCTGGTATACTGAAATTCTGCCTGCCTATATGGTGGGTGCTTGTGTGAAAGAGCGAATGTTCATATAGGAGAAACCAAAGAAAAGAAGAAATGCATAGTGAAAGGGTTAGTCAGAACAATTATTTTAAAAGCTTTACGGCGAAATAAAACACAATCCCCCCCCCCATCTCTGGCCTTTGACCTTGATCAGCTCTAAAGCAACCTCTTTCCAAAGTGTTTTACTTTTTCATTCTAAGAGTATTTTGTTCCATGTCTCATACAGAGGTTTTTCAGGCGATGTGGACATGAGTATGACTATTAATATATTCTGTCCACCAGAACACACTCTGGTGCTAACAGGTAACCCAATGCTGGATAATACTTTTCCATACAAATCTGGTTGCCCCGAGGGATGTTGTTCTACTTGGGAACTGGCATGTTGGTGCTCCATTCTGGTGCTTTTTCACTGATTTCCATATCAAATTCACTCCATTTATAAGGCAAAATAAGATTTTTCTAACTGCCAGGTCTGCACTTAACAGAGGATCTGAAAATCGAGCTACATTTTTTCTGCCATATAGTTCATAACTTAGCTTTGATAGCAATAGATATTCTGAGATCAGGCCTGAACTGCAATTTTATTGCTAAAGCATAAGGGGAGATAGACTGTATCTTGCTTTTTCTACAGCTATATTGGTTATCAAGCCTTTTAGTAATTAAAAAAAAAAAATCAGAAAAGCAAGGAGATTGTAGGTGTTGCCATGGGGAAAGAGCTAATACCAGAGTAGTAACCTGCTTCTGACAAGAGCCTATCCCTGACACTGCAGAGCAAAAACATGCTATTTGTAATAAATGTATATAACTCTAATATCATCACTTACCTTTCAAGGCCATCAGATGAACTACCTAAACACAATATTTAGGTTAATCTTCAAATATCACTTTAGCTTGCACAGTGGTTTTACTGGCAGCCTCAGCCAAAGCCTACTGAGGTCAAAGTAAAGTTCTCTGTTGCTTTATATTGAATCAGGCCAAAGAATTAAGTCATTGAGTCAAAGCTGCATAAGCATACATAGGAAGTAATAGAAAATGCCTTGCTTTTACAGACTTCCTATCTCTAACTGCACCCAGCAGTGACAGAATATTTTCCACTTTTAACACCTTTTCCATAATCAAACTCTATTGTTTGAATTCATAGTCTTCACATATAGCCCAGTTTTTTTGCTGGATGCAACCCATTATCCATACTGAGTGTACTTCTGTTTGTTAAATACAGTGACAATGCCAGCATCAAGTAATCAGACTGCAAGGAACTACCTGACATACTGAATGACAAGAGTTGATGATCCATCTGGTCCGGTCCTCTCTGCCTAATAAACTGCTGGTGCTTCCATTGCACAGAATGAGCGATGCTATAATTACTGATTACTTTTCAAGCTGCTCTTCTAGGTTCTTTTAAGCTAGGTGGAAAAGATGGGATTTTCCAGGATCTGTATGAAGGAACATAGGGCAATAATGCTGGGAAAAGGAACATGAGGAAGGCTTTCTCTCTAGAGCAAAAGCGAGAGGAAGATGCTGAAGGGGAAATGTGCACAAAGAATGATGGCATTACTTAGGTTGGTGTTGCTGGAGTCTTGATGTGATAAAACGCTCCCTTGGGCAGGGTATAAGCATGCACAGGAGGGCATCAAGCAGCAGTCTGTACTAGGGGACAGGCTTGCTTCTGATTTAATCAGTGGCCATTTTAACAATTTAGTAGGAACACAGCATCTTCTAGTCTATTAGAAGAACTCCTGGCAATGGTAGCAGTAGCGTAGGGTCCCGTGGGACACAAGTCTTACAGACAAATATTTCCCTCCTGTCGTTTACAGCACATTAAAAATGTGGAAGAGTTAGAAGTGCTATGGCAATACCTGTGCACATCACAGATATTTCCCGGGCCCGCGGTACAGGTTCCCTTCCTTAACAGCAGATGGCAGTGAAGTTAAACAAATGGATGGAAATAAATCGAGAAAATGTGTTTTGCCTGCTGGATGGTGTTGCTGCCGAGAGCTCATAGAGCTCCGTGCATATTCAGACAGTGCAAGGTTCATTTCCAGTGCACAGATCATCCGTGGCACATTCAGATAGCAGAAAATATTAATTCATCCATAGCTGTTTGTAATCCAAGTCAGGTTTATTTTGTTTGTGACATTTTTGGTCATAGAAACAATAGAACAGATAGAATCTGTTATCATTTCTTTCTTACATCTGTATTTAAAACCTATGCATATCTGAACAGATGAGGATGAAGCTCTGTTTCAAGTGAGTAAACTTTTATTCTTTATTACGTATCTGGTGCTACATCTGAGAGAATGAAGATATATCACCATGGGTTACTTTAAAACTTTTATAATGCCAGGGGTTTTTTACCTCAAAAAAGCTGCATGAAAAGGTTAATAAGATCTCGGTTTACGACACAAGAACAAAGAGACTGCGAGTAAACTTCTACAGCCCTGCCTCACACTTTAAATTAATCTCACTTCTGGTGGAAGGATGGGAGACGGGAATTGTTGTTTTCCAATTTCCAGCAGGCAAATGATGGAGATGTCAGTATAGATATTTGATTGCAACTTTTAAGTTCCTTGCCTAAATGAAAAAGGGATGAAAAGATACTAGGGATGTCTACTTAATGTCATTAATATCTTAGTTCCATAGCAGCATCATGAAAAAAACATGCTTGTGGGGTCTGTGATTTCCAATCAGATGCTTGACCATCAAATACAGTATCTATTTCCCTTATTTACTGCTCAGTGCTTGATCCACCTGAGGAAACCCAGCGTGACTCTCCCTCCATCACATACCAAGGTGATTACTCAGTCCTGTATGATTATGCAAGGCACTCAAAGAGTGCCTTGCATACAGCACTCAAGGCCCAGGTCTTCATTTCAAAACCTGTTCAAGACATTAGCAAGCTCTGGCTGAAGTCCTCAGCTAGTAACAGTGCTGATCTGAATGTCCATACTGGGATAGCAGAAGGAGAGGAACCTTTCTTGTCCCCCTCTTTTAGACCGTTAACGCTCTGCAACACGGAGCTGGACTCTGCAGCCCTGTTCCTGAGAGAGGTATCAAGCCAGTGGGACTGCTCAGAGAAGAGAGGGCTTCAGGGCTGCTCTCAAGAGTTTGATTGCCCTTATTGTAGCATGCATAACTACATATTTTCTTTCCAAGCTCATATTTATATGTACTATAGTCTGAATATGCTTTTAATCTTCCGGTTATATTGGAATTTTTGGTTAAAAAAAGTGCATGACATCCCAGTAGACATATTTATAACAAGCAAGGGCACAAGTTTCAATGGCTTGTGAAGAAGCAGCCCTTCTTAATCTGTCAATCAGTCCGTGCACAAAATGCACGGAGCATCAATTGCTTTTTAGGTTATTTACTGTGATGTATCTGCCAATAAATCTAAAATACGGGTCAAAGAATATGTAGCTCAAATAAATCCATAAACGTAGCAGAAAAGCTTCACTAACTACCCCAGATCGCCAAAGCTGAGGTCATTTCCTTGTTGTGAAAAATACTGAGGTCCATAAATTATTTTTATCACCTCTGGGGCAATGCAAACAGTTTCCCACAGATGCTGAAAGTATGATATGTTTTTTATTTAATATCAGAACACCACTTTTACACAGCTCTTAAAATATGAGGTCCAAGATTCTGCTTGTGCTTTAAGGCCCCAATTCAGCAACATATTAAAACAGATGCTTCAGGTCCTGACATTAAACACGTGCCAAAGTGCTCTGTTGCATAGTCATAGATTGCTGAATTGGAGCCTAAAGGCTAAATCTTTTTCCCATGAAACTCGGCATTTACCTTCCATTTCTCTTCAAGGAAAATAAGGCATTTATTCAAATATGATAGAAATAAACATTTAAAAACATTTGAAAAGGCTTGTCTTTCAGAGATTACTGGGTGAGCAATAGCTCTGGAGGTAAACCTTGGACAAAAGTTGATGTAACATTTTTTGCAACAGTTTAACTGGTGTTTATTTAACGTTTAGTTAGCATTGTTTCCATGAAGAAAATAAAAATATGTTGAACACGTAAAGAACATAAGCATGAATGGTGAACATCCTACAGAGAACTTTGGAGAAAACACCACTGAATTAACTTACAGTACATTTGTTAAACATGAGCAGCTCTAATAATGACATTTCATTTAACAATGCCCTTTGTCTTTTCAGTTCATCAGTTACCTATTTCAGTAATGAACTGCAGTCATACCATTCTGATTTTCTCCTAATGTAAAGGCTGAGATCACTTCACTTGCAGTGGAGCGTGATGCTATTATTCTGTTTGTGGCTTAGGAAAAAAGCTATAGAATATATCACAATTGTAATTGGCTAACAAATATTAAAGTCTGTGATCGGTAAGGATACCAATAATTTCGTTTAGCTTTTAATGGGAACAAGTAAAATTAAAAAAAAAAAAAAAAGAAAGAAATAGTTGAAAATGCTCAGCACATCTACTTCATGAGCAGAGCAGTAAGTATTCAGCTGGGAAAAAAAATGAGCCACGCATTAAACGTTACTTTGATTTTTTATCAACAGTCCATGCATAGAACTTAACAGCAACGTTTTCAGTTAGGATGAATAATCTCAGCCGCAAAAATAAAATGGAGTTGCCTGCACTATTTAAGTAGGATTTTCTAAAGAACTAGAGGAAGTCAGATTAAGTGGGTAATATCCCACTTTGCACTATGTAAACATAAGACAGATAAAAAATATCATCGGTCTACTTGATATGATCCATAAGTCTTACCAGGGGTAATGGAGCCTACTTTCACTCATTTGCCTACCTCTTTTTGGGGTTTCTTAAATTTCAAAAGCTCTTTTATTGCCTTTCTAGCTGCAAGAGAGACATTTTAACCAGGCTGCTGTTTTCACTTTTCTATTCACCTTGATCCAGTCAACATATTTTCAGAGCTCACCAAAAACATTTAATTAGCAGAGACTGGTGTTCAGCACGTCATAATCTTTTCCGAACTGAACCAAATCTGCACAATTTATAATAGATCTTTGGAAAACCACTTTTTACCGTGTGCTGCATCTATAGATCTCTCTCAATTACCCACAGTAACAGTAAATTTAGGCATTGTACAAGAGCAAATTTTACAGTCCATGAAGAGATGAAGTGAAATCTAGATGAAATTCATTGTGACAGATTCTCAGTTAGTGCCCTGATGTGTCTGTATTACAGAAGATAGACATTCTATTAGCATGGAAGCTTCCATAATGGACTGTGAATCATTTCAGGTAATAGAGATGCCAACTGGAATGACTGAAAAGCACTATTGAATTCCATTAGAGCTCTTTGTTTTTAAATCAGTCATTTCTTTGTGAATATCCAACTATATACTTCTTGACCCTAGCTGAGAGTAATAATTGTGAACTAATATTACAAAACATTAATCTGAGTTACTGTTCAATTAATGTTTCTGTTCGAGGGTTATTTTTATGCTGCAAATGTGAAGGAGACTGTGGCTTGTTATTACAAATATGTATTTGGACTTGAGCTAGTGCAGAATGCAATTTTCAGTTATAGTTCTGTCTCCACTGTATTCAGTCTCATCTCATTAGCTGTAAAAAGACTCGAGTATTGGCTTTTCTTTTTCCGAAGTCGTCCTACCAGAATAAAATAACTATAATCAACAAATCTATAAAGATAAACATTTTTATAAGGGATGCCACAAATAGTCTTCTTTCATTTAGGTGCTTGGTTAATTATCAGCAAAATAACTAACACCATATCCTGTTACCCAAACAGCCCCACCTTATCTATCAATCATGTATGATTTATCAGACTTGATAATTGCCTGGATAATTAACACAGCATTTAGGTTTACTCAGTGTGCTGAAAACTCAGAAATGCCTGCATAATTGCCATTTGTGTGGTAGATGAAGTTATGAAGAATTCTTTTTCACATAAATATGCAGGCTGGATTGCAGGCAGCGCATATTTCCTCACCCGTTGCCATTAATGCAGATATCATGTCATACAAGTGGTATGGCATCGTCACAGGTTAACCGTATGTATACAGTTAAAGTAATTAAAATACATATCTATAAAATAAGGAAAAAAATCTTTCCCTTTGTTCTTAAGTACTGCATGCTTCTTTCGTGAGGAAGTACAGAAGGAAGATTGAAGGAAAATTAGTCTACTCAGTACAGTGGCAACCGGATTTGAATCTCTGTAATATTCTCACATAAATCCTTTGGGAAGACTTTAAAAAGAGTGGGCTCTATATCTTCTGTCTACGATCATCTATTTTCACATCAGAATGAGCAACATTATCCTTATATGCTAGAGTATCTGTGTCTACAGCTTGAAAATGAGACTCTCCTTAATGTTGTAATGACAGGTGTAAGATTAACTTTGTTAGGTGTCTAGCCACTCATGCAAACTAAATTAAATTAATGGAACAAATTTCTCTCATAATTAAGATAAAAATTCATGTCAGCTGTAACCTTGCTGTACACTAATTATATACAAATGATTTATCATCTGCTTCGCCCAGAATATTAATCCTCAACTCATTGATAACTGCAGCCAGTGTTAAGAGATGAGAGTTGATTAACTATGACAGATTGGGCGACCACAGTACCAAGTGCCTGAACAACCAGTGAAACCAATAATATTCAAATAGCACTTCTTATTTAAAAATGCATTCCCATGGAAACAGATGCATGTTTAATGAGGGATACGGAGATTATTGCAATAACGACTGATATTGGAACAGTGGGCAGAACTAATCAATAATAATTAAGCCCTTAGCCTGGTTAAGATATGGTTCTATAAAGCAGGTTATATACACATTAGTGAGATACTAGTTTGGGCCATGTTACATATAATGTCTTCATGCATTGCTGTTACTTATTTATTTTTCCTACTGCAGAAGGTGTTGCATAGTTCACACATATTACAAACCCCATAATCTAGTTTTGGCTCCCACCAGCTCTAATAAAAAGAAGAAGAAACTGATGCTGCCAACAGTACTCAGAAAGACCAAATGGAAAGTCCTGTGATAATTATGCTTTGGGAAATGGTACCTTTTTATGAAAATGTTGTTCTACAAAAAAAACCACAACCCAAACAACAAACAAAAACCAACTCTCGAAGCATCATCTGTTAAACAGGACACTGTTTGATCTCTTGGAATATGACATTATACTTTTACTTTAAATGACAATTACTAAAATTAACTTGTGAAACCTTTAAGAAAAAGCTATTAGTCTTTTTTTTTTTTTTAAATAGCTGATATGTATTTTTGGGGAGATTGTCAGTTAATAATGTACCCTTTAATGAATAAAAAAATACGCAAAATTCCAGACATGTTGAAGATACACAGGTTTGGGCTTGGGTTTTTTGGTATTAATTCTGTCTCCCCAGGACAGCTTTTTTATTCTAATTGCTCATTGAGACTCCAAGAATCCCTGTCAGAACGAAGAAAAAACTCCAGTCTTGTACCTAGGCATTAATAAGGCACAACCAGCAAGCTGGATGAACTAAGTAATATTGCTGTAAATTATTTTCCTGAAAAGTTGGTGTGTCTGAAGCCGAGTTATGTGTGGAAAGCAAACCTAATTGCTAATATAAAACTGAAGGCAATTATGAAGTTAACACAGAGCGTGAACCTGTTATTCACACTGGTAAGCTGGGACGAGCCATGTGAAATACTGCTCGGTTTTGGGCGTAGGGGTGTACAGCCTCGTCTTCAGCGAATACACCGATGGCCAAGAGAGCTGGAGGGAGGTCCCCAGAGCTAGCCTCCTAACCGGGCACTGCAGCCACAACTCAAAGCTTTCCTGTTGACCAAAGTGCTGTGATTCTGACGTAAAGGAACAAAACCCAAGAAATTGGCTCCTTGGTGACTGGATTTTAAGAGAGCCGTCTCTTCTCAGTCTGCTAATTCTTAGTATGAGGACACCTATTCCTTTGGAACTGGCATGGCTTATTTCACACAGGCTACACCAGGATTATGTTTTAAATGTGAGTTTGAGCCTTTTCTTGAGCTCACGCGTTCCTTGACATCCACTCAACACCTGGCTGAACACAAGTGCTCCTGTATAGGTAGCTCCAAAGCTTGGCTCGGATGAAAATTTGAGCTTCTACTACTGACTGTAGAGCCAGCTGCATGCCAGCCCACCGCAGAGACGGGCTGGACACAACAGATGGTGTGGTGCAGGTTTGTCACTGCTTTGTAGTGACATTGCAGGCTGGTATCGAGCAGACAAACCAGACTACCCTCTAGAAATACTCAGCACTGCACACAGCCTGAGCTTCAGCTGCCCAGAGAAAAAGAAGAACCAAAATACCCGAGCCCAGCCATCCCAGCGCTGGCAGTCTAGACACAGGGATGACAGATCAGGGGCTGCTTTCTACCTGCCAGTATAGACTCAGCCTCTCAAAAAATACTTGAATCACCAGCCTAGGTAGTAAATATTCTGTTTCATGATAATGGTCCTTTTCAGCCTCCAGTCCCATGAGGGACTTTATTTTTTTTTAACATTTGTCTTCTGTTCTTCAGAAGAAATTAAAGTCCCACTTAAATGAAAATGAAAATATGAACTTTATGGCAAATAAAAATTCAAACATTTCTTTCTCTACATTTCTAGCTATTTCAGGGCTAATTGCCTTTGAATTTGTAAATGCAGGTAATGAGAAGAATCATACGTATATGGAATTGAGGAGAATATATGCAAAGCAAGTCAAGTACTTGATATCCAATTTAACTTGGAGTTGGATATTGACTTTAAACAAGCAAAAAGGCCATAAGTTTTTTTCATCATCTTATCCTTAGGGGATACATATCTGCTATGAACCTAATCAACTACAGTACATCACTGATCCTTTACGCCAGTGCTAATGAATGAACATTTACGTGGCAGAACAGAGATGGATCATCAGCACTGCAGGTCTGATGTGGCAACCAGACGTGGCCCTACACATTTCTATCAAGATTCAATGGGTGCAAAAGTTTTTGTGTATACCGCCTTTCAGGTCTTTGGGATCATGACACAGAAGCTATCAGCAGTAAAAATACATTACAATGAAAGCATAAAAGAAGTTCCTCATGTAAAATGACTTTTCTGAGCAATTTTATATGTGGTATGGCAGGCAAACCTTCACCTACCAGTGCCAACAACATCTCGTAAGTAGGTGAGCTAGACTGTGTCAGCACCAAACTGGTGCACCAGTGGACTGCACCAAAGCAAGCATGTAACAGCCACAGCAGACCAGGCTGTACTGCGATTTTCAGAAGCACCCTTTCCAGCAAAGCAAGGTGTTTTGCTTTGTCCCCACCAGTACAACGGTCCCATTCAATGCTTTGGCCCTACAGCAAGTAGGATTATGTAGCTGCTCTAGTGGTTGGAGTATGTTGCAGCTCAACAGTAGCTACTATTGCTACTATTGCTCTTTTTTTTTTTTTCTTTCTTCAGATAAAGAAATCCAGGCATGAAAATAGCTACCTGTCTGTCTAAAGCATATAGAAGTTAATGGACCAATTTCAGGGGAAATGCCAACATGGAAGGCAATGGCACTCTTTGCTTAGGAAAAGAAGTGAACTAAAAAGAAAGTAGCACTAGTTAGAGAGAAGGCATGCAGTCATTTAACATATCTTTTCTAGCAGAAACTCAGCATGGACGCTTGGCAGTGACAGTGTCTAAATGCAGCCTTCTGGGAAAGGCTAAAACGGGTGTATATTGATTAGTGCTACTTTGGCTAACCGCTCGAGGCAGGAATTAGGAACACACTGGTAGCCCTCATTGCTACCAGTTAGAGCTATAGCTGATAGACTGAAATTTGCTCATACTGATGCACAAAAGAAAATACACCACCTTCAATAGAGTTCCTCCAGTTTAACAGGCACAAGGAGAAGCAGATGCCAAAAATGGATAGTGTTTTTTGTCCTAAATCTCTTTTGCACAATGAATTAGTCTTACCTCGAGCATCTTCTGCCCCCTCCACTCAGATTAAGAAGTAAGAAGTGGGATTATGCACTGCCATCTAACTTCCCCAGCAGTAACACTTCATTCCATTGATCAGGCTCTGCAAACAATGCAATTATTTCAGAGGAGAGTGCAGTGAGCCCTAGTTTTGCTACTTCCACTTATTACTGAGGAGCATCAAACTACCCAGCCATTTTCCTGCAGCCATCTTTAAAAAAGGCAATGATCTCAGTGTGCTGCTAACCTAATGAGGGCTGCGTGTGACAGAGTCGTAGATACATTTTCTCACTAGCCTAATGAGGAAAGTGACAGACAGTGAAACAGTTCACACTTGAGTAATTTTCTAGTCATCAGCAACTGCAGCGTTCATGGTAGCAGAAGCCAGAGGAGGGACAGAGAGATATACAATTAATACACACTGGCTCCATTGGCCAGAATAAGTTATCACTAGGATAGAGGTCTTGGGGCAAACTCCCTCAGGAAATTCAAACAGAAAGAGTCAGTTTAAGGCATCTCTAGCAGTGCATTCAATTAAAATTAAATTTAAAAAGTAGGATCAGCTGTTGGGCTGTTAGGCCACCTGCCCAAAGGAAGAAAAAAAATTAGAGATGTAACGAACCTTTACTCCCGATGTCTGCAAGCTGCTCGCAAATGACTGAATAGCACCAGCTTCTTACAACCATCCGTTCAGCACGAAGTCCAGTTCTCCTTCTTTGCCTCCCACCCCAAGAAGAAGGAAACTAGCAGCAGATAGCTCATTATCTATATTGACAGCAAGTGCTTGCATGAAAAATGCTGTCCTTCTTACATTTTTAACATACTGGCAACTTCTTCCAGTGAAATCATTATTTCTCAAGGGAACGTTACTGTGAGCCAAGCCTTGGAACACCCACTGGCACAGGCTCCAGGGTTGATACCACGAGGAAACAGCAAAAGCTGTGCAGAGCTATGCACTTCTCCAGGCAGTATGTTACTGCACCCCAGCACCTCCCACTGCCCTGACGGTCAGCTATAGTGAGTGGAGAAGAGACATAGCCCAGGTGCCAGAAAAGGAGCCCTTCCCAAAGGTGGGAAAACCAACTGGTCCAAGGAGGAGTGTTTCACCTGTCAACAGTGTAATCCAGGTATTGAAAGGAAGAGATGCCACATCAGACCTTCTTATCCCTTCTTGATCCCTCTCCTCGGATATTGCAGTTTTTACCAGTGACAAAATATTGTGCCTGCCTCCCTTCCTTCTTCTCTCAGACGAAGAGAGAATACATTTGATGCTGCTGGGACAAATAAAGCAGCAGCTGCACACAGTCCACCCGCCTAACACCAGAGCTGTCCCCCTGTGAACTGGCCTGACTCTCTAAGCAGAAGGGACATTAGGAAATGAATAGTCTTGTGGTTGCTCACCTGGATCCTTCTGCTGTGGCCCTTCCTGCCATGTGTGGGAACCAACATGTGGGCAGAGGCACAAGCCCTGTTAGCTTTCTAGCTGTGCTGGAATCACTTCATGGAGAGCTGTGGACATGCTTTAGAGGCGCAGCAATTAGGTATGGCAGAGCTAATGCTGCTCTTCCAGTTCTGGTGCTGCTCTGCAGGCAGCAATGATCTCCCTTGCTGCTTCAGCACAGCCCCACGTAGCTCCTTCTTTGAGCTGCTCTGTGGGAGCTGGATGATGCCCAAAATGCCTAAACTCACCTCCTGCTGCACCAGTCACAGCTTCAGTATATGGGACTGCTGGAGCAAATACACGGGCTAGAGGGTGGATCAAAATACCTTCCAATGATCACATCAGCAACAGATGAGCCCTTGTGCAATTAAATCCTACCCTGCAAGAGCAGTCTATAACCCCCGGACAGAGCACACGTCGCAGTCTCTTCCACTGAGGGCAGAGCAGCTCTCTGGCAGAACTTTTGCATAGTGTTAATTAGCTAATTCTCACAATCACTCCATAAGCCATTTCTGCCCGGCTTTGCAGGCTGGTGGGGAAGTGAAGGACTTGCCAGGAGTCACCAGAGGCACAGATGCAGTTAGCCAGGAACCAAACTCAAACTTCTGGGCTCTGGTCCTCAGCTTTGGCTGCTCGACCAAAACCTGTTTATCCAAGCTCACTATGGGCTTGGATGAACTGTTGTTTCCTCTGTCGTTTCTCCTTGCGTGTGTGAAAGCATTCCCTTTGGCTTGTGACAGAAGGCCTGTGCTTCAGGAGGTGACTGGGCTCTGGGTCAGGCGCCTCTGTTCTTCTACTGCATCTGCTACTGCTTCCTTGCGTGACATAAGGCAAGGCATTTAAAGTCATCGCACCACACGTGTCATGTTGGAAGAATCCAAAATTGCTTCTAAAATGTCGTTGTGTCAGCGCAGCACAGCGTAGTGCAGGGCAGCGCAGTTCAGGGCTGCCCTCATTTGTTCCTGGCTGGCTCTGGACCTGGATCCCCTCGTCTGGGCTTTGTGCTCCACTGAGTGTTGCTCTACTTCTGACCGGAGTCGGGCATCCCTTGACCACATCCCACACACGAAGCAGCCACACACCACCTGTGCATACTCTGTTTTCTTCTTTTTAAAAACACAAAAGCATGCAGCCAGTGTAAATCCGAACAACCCGGGGTGCATCTTCCTTCGAGTCACCAAATAGAGAGGACTGCAGGCTATACCGCTGTGGCACAACTGGTGCAGCATTTGGGCTTCACTCACAGCTGGGGGTAAGTCAATAAACACTGGGGTTTTCTAAAGGGTGTAAGGGAATTAGGTGCTTATCTGTCCCTGACTTTCACTGGGGCTCAGCATTCAATTCCTTTAGGCTATTTTAAAGACCCCTCTCTAGAAAAAGAAAGTGGCTTTTATGGTCGCAGCACAAACATTAAACTACTTTGAATAACTCTCCATGTGGAACTGCTTATGTACAATAAAATTGGCAGCATTTTCCAGTATAAATAATCATTCATTTCTTGAAATCATAAATCATTCACTTCTTGAATTTTTTGGGTGTCAGGGGATAAACTGTTAAATCTGTATTTAGTATCTAATTCAAAGTTTGCCTCATTTTCGGAAGTACTGCATGCTCTTCAGCTGGGAGAACTTGTACATCAGATCCCTCAGATAAAAGTGCTTAAATTTGAACTTACATGCTTACATTTAAAAACTCCACCCAACACTAAAGGGTAATCTGCAATGGAAGCTGAAAATTAGTTAAAAACTGTTCTGAGCCTTTTCCAAAATTACACAGTGGAAGGCATTCCAGCTGGAAATGCGTTTTAACTAATTTTTCATAAACATCTTCCTTCTCGTAAAATTCTGTCTTGCTCATCACAGGTATCCTGGAACATGATAGCTCCGGCCACGACAGCCGTGCTCTGGATCACCCAATGGAGGCAGGGAGCGAAGAACCGGTCGTGTGGGGGAAACCAGCCAGTTGTGTCAGGCAAATGGGGCATCAGGACGGGAGAGAGCCCGTGGTGCAGTGCTGCAAAGGAGAGATGTACCGCCCTCGTGGTGGGAGACGGGAGATGACAGCACACTGTGTGATCCTCACCATCAACGTACTGGATTTGACAAGTCTGTATACCAGTAATCTAACTGCAGCCCAGGTGATCTGAACGCCCTGAATGCCATTCTGAGTGTCTGCATAAAAGTTTGCCCCAGTCTAGATATGGTGCAGCATTTTTAGATGGGCCTTAGTGAAACTGTTCCACTCCCTGCGTATAGATGGATACACAGAACCTGCCAAAAAAACGTTCAGCCAACCGGGAAGTGCCAAGAGGATTTTATACAGGAAGAAACTCAGTGGTTAAGTCAATGTTCATTTTACTTTGTAGTTCACCTTAACTGATCCTTATGTGAGCCAAAACCCCCGAAACAAGAAATGTGTGCAAAAGATATAAACCTGTGAAACGGTGGGACAAAAAACTTCTCTTCCTCTAGTAAAAAGAAACAGCAGCTACTTGTGAAAAGAATCCACATGCCAAATCTGTAAATACGCTCTACCTCTTTTTACGCTGCTGCTATAATTATGTAAGAACCTTTAAAATTCCTATCTGATACTTACACTTGTTATAGCAACATATTTAATTCCAGAGCTACATCTTTTAGCAGATTCTTTTATTTCATTCAAATTACTAATCGTTTAGATTCTCTCTGAAAGTCTTTCCTCCCTCGCTCCCCATGCATGCTTAACCTAATTAACTATAAATGAGAAAAAATGCTATTCACATAAAAAGAAAATGTTAACCTATAAATTATCCAGTGCTCCCTCCTGGGGCTGGCAACGCCTCTCGCAGAAAAGCTCAAATGTTGGTGCAGTATTTTTGGCTTCCTACCCAGTTTCTGCCACCCAAAATCACTTTATACAACACATTACTCTGCCATTTTGTACATCTGGCAACATTTGCTGATACTAAGTCCTCTCCCGTGTTTTCAAGATTACACGAAGGAGGATTTCCAGGATGATTAATTGGAGAGAGAAAATCATTCCTTTACATTTCAAGGAACATTTGCGGAAGACTAATGGTCATTTATGGAAATATGGCCTCTTTATACCCATTAATGTCTCCCAGTGGTCCCTGTGGGTCACACAATTAACCACCCATTTGTGTTTCTTTGCTGCCATCACCCCAAGTCCTCTCGGTTGTCATCATCAGTTGAAAATCTTCTGCTCTCTCCCAGCCAGATCAGAAGCCCACTCAGGTCTGTGGGACTGAGCTGTCTAAGGGACAGGGTCCTTGCTCTATATGTTTTTCCTCAAAATCCACGTTTTTTCCAAAGGTTCTCAACTGCACTCTGCCAAATTCTACCCTGAAAAGCTTTTCCAAATGTATTTGTAAATCCAAATAAAAAGTAGAGAGATGCAATCCTTTATTTTCCCATTCTATTCCCATGCTTTTGTGACTTTATTCATCTCACTCTCCAGTGGTGATGGAAAGGGCATTGCTGTGCCTAGAACAATATTGTTCCGATCCATAGCTAGAGCTCCGGAGTACTCTAGTATTTTATTGTTATTATCATTGTTGTTACCATTATTCATAACAATAACATTAATCTCCAATGAAACCTGACATAATGGATCCCTGTCCAGTAACATGACAAACGTGTGCCCAGGTACCAGGTCACACCACAGGCACCGCCAGGGATGCTGGGGCACAAGCGAAGACTGGCACTAGGCACTTCTGGGGGAAATTACCTTTCCATCACATTTTCCAGGGTACCCTGCTGCCTGCCCCTATCTCCCTGCCACTGGTGGGACTTTGTGTCAGCGCCCTGAGGGCACTAATGGGCCTTAATGGCTGAGGGATTAGTATAACACAGTATGTTGCCCTGTTTTTTCCCCTTTTGCCAATGCAAGTAGACAGTACCTGGGCAACAGCCTCTTACCAGGACATTTTTGTACACTCTTTCTTGGAATTGACATCTAATCAGCTCTTGGTTTGACTTACCACCAATCCCATCGCACTGCTCAATGTTTACCCCATGCTGCTGCCTGTGAGCTCCAAAACAGCTGTATGTTAAACTGGGAAGGGCAAGGTGCTTACAAATGAGCTAGGAAGTATGGGTTATCACACATGAATGGAAATCTTTTCTTTCCTTATCCTATCATTATCCTTTCTCACTTTGTTTTAACAGAAGGTCAAAAAAAAAGTACATGTATGTTGAATAAAAGGCATAGTGTTGTCAAACTATCCACACGTAAGTTGTCTTACGTTTGATAATACCATCCATGTAATGAGCCTGGGGTCAGGAAATGAGTTCTCAGTTGTTCCACATCTGTACGACATGAAGATTTCTCTGTGGTGACCTGAAAATGAGGAAGATCGTCCTAAGGACTGAAGCACACACCAATGCTGTCATCTCTGCTCCCTGCCAAAGGGCTGCAGCCACATCCCTCGATATCTCCCGTACCCAGAGTTCAGACACGACAAGGAAGCTGATGTTGTTTCAGACGACGTCTGAGTCATTCACAGGACACTGGTCCCAAGCACGTGTGCCACTGTCACCTTCTAGTGGAGATGGCTGATGCCTAGAACAACCTCTCTTTCCAGAGAGGTAGAAGAGTTATGGCAGTCAGCCGACACCAGGGATGGGTATGTGTTGACATCTGTGGTTTGTTACAGTTTCCTTTGCTATCCATGTGACTTGTTCCAGGTATTTTAGGAAGTGCAAAATATCAACACTAGGTTTTTTTGCCCTTGATATCAAAAGACATACCCAAGCACAGAAGAAAATGAAGAGAGAAAAAGGAGAAATGAGGACAACACTGATAAAAACAGGGAGGAATGCTATATCAAAGCACAGTAAGTTAAAGAAGAGACAAACTGCTTATCTGTCCATTCCCAATTCCCTGAAATTTTCCCCATTTTGATGGTGCTTGGTCACAAGCTGAGAAGAGATGGGCCCTCCAACTGTGCAGAGACAGCCTTCATACCGAAACAGGAAAGAGAAGTATAATGTTATAATGGCTTTAAACTAAAGGGGGGTAGATTTAGACTAGATATAAGGAAGAAATTTTTTACGCTGAGGGTGGTGAAGCACTGGCCCAGGTTGCCCAGAGAGGTGGTGGATGCCCCATCCCTGGAAACCTTCAGGGTCAGGTTGGACGGGGCTCTGAGCAACCTGACCTAGTTGAAGATGTCCCCGCCCACGGCAGGGGGGGTGGACTGGATGACCTTCAGAGGTCCCTTCCAACCCAAACTATTCTATGATTCTGTGATAACCTACTTGCCATTCCTGAACACAGTAAAAAGAAATGTAGAGAGGAAAAATCCAGGAACAAACTATTGGCATTTTGCTTTAGCTTTCTAGGTAGCAACGTCATCAAGACATGGATTTAATGAGTGTGTGTGCATTATGTGGTTCAGGAAACACTGTTGCCATTACACAAGTTAGTTAGAAGTATTGTAAGTACACAAGTCTGCTAAAATACCCTTATGAAAGGTATCTATAAAGTTGAGGAGAAGATAATGTCATCCAATCTCTTCTTATTTCAACATTGCTTCAGGATGATTTACACACTTTAGCAGAAAATGCAAAAGCCGTTCCAGGTACATTCACTCAGATTTTTACCTTCATTTTCCCGCAGGAAGCCCCGTGCTCTTTTCTGTGGTCACTCAAAAGACTGAATCAGGACCACGGCACCTTGCAGACAGCCCCCCTCAAACCTATCCACCCCGTTCTCTCCCCACAACCCCCCTCACAGTTCATACCTGCGTTTCGTGTTCCCTGGTTTCCTCTGGTGCCGTATCCATCCCCTCTCTCCTGTTTCCCTGCCGAGACACTGAGCACATTCCCGCAGCCCCTTGCCAAGGGAGCACCAGCCAGTCCTGCAATTTTCCACGAACCCCCCGCTTCCAATGCCCGCACAAATCCTAACCGCTTACTTTCTCGTTCGCTGCCAAGAGCCCCTTTCATCAATGGGCTTGCAGAAACACAACCGCTAAGAATTTTAGTTAATTGGTACTAATTGTAGTTAACTGTAATTAGGGGCACATTCACAGGGGGGAGGTAGGGCTGAAGGAGAAGAAATAGAATTCAGTACGCTCTCAACTCTGTACACACACTTAGCTGAGCAGGGTTAATAAGAGTATCAGTCTGGTTCCCAAGCACACAAGAGGTAAATAGAAGCCATTTTTCATGTTTTATTCTGCAGAGTACAGTTTTACCATGGCCTGTTTTACAAGTGAGGTAAATGAGTCATAGAAAAAGCAAGTAGCTTGACCAAGGCTTTGCAGTAAGACATCGGCAACATAGAGCACTGGAGTAACTACTTGCCAGCCCACTTGATCGTCATGAGAACAAAATATTGCAGCATTTTTTATTATTATTATTATTATTATTGCTGCTATGTAATAGCTACCCTTGTCTCCAGCACCAGAAATTTTAGGCTAAGCTGTGGCACAGCTGCACAACTGAATTTTAATTGATCAATCCCTAATCCCTGATTAGGGGAACACAGCGAGAAGAAAATATCCGAGAGAAAATAAACTTCCGTCAGAAACAAAAATATTATTTGTGAGGCTAATGTCCTGCATCAATTTACAATTGATAAGATTCAGTAAGCAGCAGTGGAAAAATATTAGAGAGTCTATTAGGAGACACTTAGGTGAATATTGTGTTCCAACCTTTGAAATCCAAGCTGTGCTTTAAGATTGTAACTATCTTTTTTCTCCAGAACAAAAAAAATTGAAAGGCACGACTATTAAGCAAGGATAAAGGTTGAGTCATAAGCAAATGTCATGTTATAGATTTACCTACCAACAAGAAGCCAGCGGGGTTCAGGTCAGAGGTTAATGAAAGACATCCAAAGGTCACTCAGTGATTATGTGAGAGCATGAGTTTAATAGGGCACGGGGACGACAGACACTGACAGAAGATTTATACCAGAGGTGATGACACCGCTACGAATACTGCTGATAAAAAGAGCCCCAATATCGGACTGAACAGAATGATGAATGGCGCACATGTCTACTCACACTTCTCATTATAAGCTCCTTCACTCATGGTGGCACTTAGCAGCGTTTATTTACTGTGGTTTGATGGTACTGAGCAGAAGCACAGTATATCTAATACTTTAAATGTAGACTTGCCATATAAAAATGAAACAAGAGATAAGATTAGACCATTGAATAATTGCCCAGCTTTCCTGCAGAGATTATATTCACTAGTGCTAACATTATTTTTTCCCTAATGTTCTAGTGTATGAACAGCTCAAGTGAATTAATTTTCTGAGGCAGAAGGTCAAAGGAAAATAACTGATAAGCGTTGTGCCTGCTATAGAATATCACTTTACAATATTCTCGCCTCCTCATTTGTCAGATAGAGAATAAGAGATAATATAATAAAGGTATATAAACATACTTTTCATCACGCCATGTTTAGTTTTAGTTGTCCCAAGTGCTATTTTTCCTTGTGGCTATTGGTAGGAAAAAGATCAGAGAAGTCAGCCAAAAATGTCAAATAAAATAAAAAAAATAAATAAACCTTAGGACCAAAACCAAGGAAAACTGAGACCTGATGAATAACATGCACTGCACCAAGAAACTCCTTTTCAGACTGTTATATATTTATCAAACCACCGGAGTGTGAATTCTATGAATAAGTCTTATCATCTTTCAGGCAGTAGGCACAATAAAAATTAGAACTACAGAAAATTGTGGGTATTACAAAAAGTTATTTCTATCAATTCATACGTATCTGTAGATGGGAATGTCACAGAAGAAAGTTCTGTATGTCTTTCCACTGGTACCTTCAACCAGAGATGGAGCAGTACTGCATGACGTCATATTTAACATTTAGTTGGATATGGAGCAACATAAATAAAACCCTACTCAACCAAGAGATGTTGTAAATAGTGTACGTAATTTTAAGAGGTGGAGAGATGTAACATTCTGAGCGTAGACTATCATCACTCTCCAAGATAGTTCATTTAGTTACCTCGCGTGTGCTGCCACTATTACTACTTCCAAATACAATAAATCTGTATTTTATACCGTATCCATCTTGTGGTACCTGAATGTCTCCCATGTAATAGAAAAGGGAGGCAGCCACAGAAATGCATTGTTATTATTATTTCTGTTACTATTTTTTATTACGGACCATATTGCAAGTACTAGTTTCACAGACGTCATTTGGGTAAGCAATGGCTTATTACAACGGAGATTCAGTCTGGTCCTCGAAATGCTGCAGTGGCTTCTAGATGTCACAATTATGCTACGTCTTGCGCTCACACGTAATGAAAAGATGCTGCCTCTCCCAAAGAGCTTGCTGTCCCACAGGTCTTCCATCTTAAAAAAGCACACATGAAAACCCTCTTAGCCGACTGCTTGTGGCCAAGTTTTCAAGAACCAATTTCTTGAAAGAAGGCCAGTGCATCCAAGTTACAGCCTCTAGCCACTTGCTGACTCTCTAAGGAATGAAATGTAAGCATTCAGAGAGGGAGGTAGTATTTCCAATCCACTTTGGAATACTCCTTCCCCGTAGAAGAAATAAGTGATAAACAGGAAAAAACCCTACTTGCATTTCAGAGAGAAATAAGTATTTCCTGGGTTACCTTGAAAATCACATATTGATACCTAATATCTGGAGGGCATCTGAAGGTTCTGTTGATCCCTCAGAATAAGGGACCTCTGGTGGACTCCAGAAAACCAGATGTACGTCAGGCAGAAGTTGCTGAAGTGTCATGTCTAGTTAATAGAGAGAAGGATTACATTGCTTACACTTCTGCTTGACTAGGAGGACCAAAAAAAGAAAAAGTAAGTGTAAATAAAACCTCATCCCTGTGCAGCACTTGAAACCTATGCACCCTATAAGCCAAACGGGAATGTAAGTGGTGCCGCCTTTGTCCCACTTTTGCTTTGTCTTTCGCTACCATACCAGATGTTCCACCAATTTATACCCCTAATATGAGTCACAGACTAGCCATTTTTAGCACTGATTCTCAGTCATCTCTTCCATCTATGCCCAGAGCAGATGGACACATATATATTTTTGTTTAAAGGACCTCACCCAGTTTTTCAATGTTTTTCACGTACTGTGGAATAATTTACCAGAAATACATTTAACAAACATTTTCCAACAGTAGGGTATTACTGACCTTTGAGATCTTGGTACCCACGTTCCCCTTTGGAAAAAATAATGATGTAATTGGTTTTATCTAACAAAGCTTTACACTGAGGTAATCACTAAAAATTAATAGAACTATATCAACGGGGCCATGCCTCCATTAAAATACAATGCGGGGGGTACAGTCAGATATAGGAAAACGGATGAAAAGGCAGGAGGCAGAATGGTTTTTCTTTAAAGCTCTGTAGTCATCAGTGACATGCTGTCATTCAGCATGTTTTATTGTCTACTTGAGTCAAATGAATAGAACGGTCTAATGGAAGCCACAGTGTTTCCGGATAGACAGTGTATTTGTTACTGAGGCAGACAATAAAATGTTAGTAAAGCATCTGAAGCGTCTCTACACCAAATGAGAATGAGATTTCTTATTTATCAATAGGAAAAATAAAACTTGAACGACACTTCTTATTTATTATGCAGCAAAAGAGAAAGCCAGGGCAACTGAAATTCTGCTTATAGAGCAAATAGAAAATGTATCACTTTTCTAGCACGGCCACAAGAGACCAAGTTTCATCTGAAAATATAAGATGTAAGATCATTGCTGGTTATGAAGGTAAGATCGCTTTTTCTGAAGCAGCAGAAATTCACTGATGACAAAACATTAGTCATTTTGGCCCATGTTCTAGTTACAAGCATGTCAAACTACTTCTAAAGTCTCTAACAATATATTGCTAAAATTTCATAACTAGAATAAGACATGATCTTTATTCTGCTGCACCAAAAATGCTGGAAAAAGCTGAGCTAAGAGACAAGAAATTGTATGAACAGATGACTCTCAAAAAGACCGGTGCATGAAATTCCCTTATTTTTTATAATATATGTGGCAACTGACACATGGCTTTGAATTTATTTGGAATGGAAGATTTTCTTACGACTCTCAGGAAGCACATTTGAGAAAATGACAGTGAACTGAAATTCCCTTTTTTATAATATATGTGGCAACTGACACATGGCTTTGAATTTATTTGGAATGGAAGATTTTCTTACGACTCTCAGGAAGCACATTTGAGAAAATGACAGTGAACTGCTGAGAAGCTGGTGCCTTTTCGCAAACTAATTATGTTATTTGGAGTCCAGCATCTACCCTGGAGAGCCAAACTCAAAACAAATTATCAGATAATCTAATCTGCTGGATTTAGACCAAATATCTGTAAGAACTGATTGCTAATTATACGTATATGCATGTATATATATGTGCATATCTGTATGGACAATATTTTTACTTTAACACTCTCTATGAATTTGATTAATTTAGTTCTTGAAAAAGCTCTCTTCTGAGAAAAGCCAGAGAAGAAAGTATTGTGACAACAGCCATAAATCCACAGCAGAAGGTCTGCTGGGTAAGTAGCACGGGGCAGAAGTTGTAATATTTTTCTGTATTTAAAGTATTTGCGTTCACTTTGGGTCTGTGTGTTTATCTTTATGCAAGTCCTGGCCTGCTCAGAGTACTTCGATTCCTGGGTAATGGAAATACCATCAGAAGCCTGAATCTCATCATCTTTTTTCATAAATGAATCAGTGGAGCAAAAAGAAGAAAAAAAAACCCTACAAAAACCACTAGGAACAACCCAAACACAAACACAATACTGAGATTTTATTTGTCTCTCTGCAATGTGAAGGCCAAATTCTTCACTGGAGTAAATTTACAATGCCAGCAAAAATTCAGGTCCAAAATGTGTAGTCTAGGAGTAAAGGGATAAGACAAAATCCAGGAGCCAGCTTAGGCTGGTCGTAGTTCAGTGATCCACATCAGCAATGCAGCTGGGTACATATTTTTCAGTACATGTAAAGTCTTTAGTTCAACTCGTGTGTAATAATTCTACTAAAACAGGTAAGAACTAAAAAAATCTTCCTCATTAAACCTTCTTAAACCTGCCTCATTAAACCTTAAAAAATATGTAGAAGAGAAGATAACTAATTCTGTTAACAGATCCATTTGCCGTCACATTAAAATATACGTTCAGAAGGTTCATACCCCATGTTCTGGTTGTAACGTCAAATCTTACACAACACAGCTAAATCCCTGCTTTCATCAGAAAAGGACAAGTTGAAGCAGTAGCCCAGAAATCCAGGACAGCATAACAACTCTTGCTGACACTAACTGGGTGGGTCACTATAGAAGAAAGAGACAATTCTTTATAATTTCACAAAGATTATAGCCAAAGCAGTAAAATAATAGGGAAGGAGGAAAAGGGTTTACATCTTTCAGGCCCCAAAACTCTACAATACAAATTCCATTATATTATTTTATATTATGTTCTTCCGTCTTCTTGCCTTCTCCAGCATACGGCTCTCCAGCGTTGCCTCTGTGATTCTGCGACTCAAAGAAAATAATAGTGCTGACTCAGACATTTATTAATCCTTCTTGTCTTTTTATAGCTTCAGCGAGAGTTACGTGGAGTTGGTTGCTAGCTATCGCTCCATTTATCCCCGTGTTCCTTGCACGATCAGGTTGCCAAACACCAGATATCACTTTTTTCTTGCCAAGCTTGAGGCTGCATGTCACGCGCGAGGAGGGTTCCCCGGAGAGCACCAGTTCTCGCTGCAGGTGCCTGGATTGAAACCTGCCTCCTGCTCTAGGACTTGGCATTGCAGGTGGCGGGTGAGCCACCTACCTGGTGCTCAGCACTTGCTGGAGGTCATGGCACGGAGCTGCCAGCGCAGGAATTTCTGGCTGTTCCGGTGTAAAATAACCAGGGGAGCCAAAAGAGCGTCATGGATATAAGGCGAGACTCAAGAGCACTATGCCACTGACCTCTCTCCTTTATCAGGCTCTGATAGCCCATTAACAACAATATCAGGTGGGATGTTTTACTATAAGAAATTGTGCAGCCCTGTAGAGATTCGGAGACTAATTGCCTAACCGAGGGTGTGTAATGCTATTCTAGATGCCTTAGTGTCCCTCCCCAGCCGCAGCCGCAGCCGCAGCCGCAGCCGCAGGACAGTGAGGGTCTTGCACGTGGCTGGCGGATCCCCCAATCCACGGACGCATCCCCAGCAGGTGTCCTGGATGCCTTAAAGTGTTTCTAAGATAGACGATAGACCCTATGTTTAGGCACCTGAATCATCTGGATGCCTTAAAGTGTTTCTAAGATAGACCCTGAATCCTATGTTTAGGCACCTGAATCATTTACTGACTGTCAAAAGCAGCTAGGGCTGATGGAATATATTTCATTAAAACCGCTTTTAATGGAAAATTGTGTTTCTAAGTGAGCTCTTGGTTCCTTTATTTTTGCATTTTGCACTGTGTGCTTTCTGAGGGAAAGGTCAAATTTGAGAGGAAGTTGAATGCTGCAAAATGGAAATATTTGTTGGAAACGAGAACTGGTATTTGAATTGTCACTGTAAATTTGCAGATTTCTGTTGGCTAAGAGAAGTAGACATTTTTCAAACTGCTCTGTAATGTGTCCTTCCCAGCAACGTCAATGCCAGCAGTGATTGCTGTCCGACACAGCCATACCTGAGACCCGTTGCAACGCAACCATTCCTCAACGCTGACCCAGATAACCTGTTCTGTTGAACAAATTACACAGGATAACATCATTATCTCCTTATTCTGAGGCCTAAAAGTTAGATGACTATGAAGTTTGGCATCTTTTCCGTCTGCAACAGGTGAAGGAAAGAAACAGCCTTCTCCAGAAGACAATTTTTTAAACTTAAAATAGATACATCAAATGAGCAGAAGGATCACTCCGTATGTGCTGTTCCTCTCCACCACCTGCAGAGTAATCTGCTGCTCTCTCTAGACTGTAAACTCTGCAGGGGTAGACTGGTTTGCACTCTGTATTTGTACAGTGAATAGCAGAATAGGGGTGGGTTATTGCCTTATCTCAAAATAAGTTAAAATGAGTTGTTGACATTTTTTGTAGGCATAAATATAAGGTCTGTATCTCTACAAATATAATGCCAATTGAAATAAGTTCAGTCAACAGTATTGCCAAATGCAATTGGTATTGCAATTGCTTGCTAATGACTACATGGCAAGCCTTGTGATACTGGGTAGGAGCTTTTCAAATGCAGCTGGTAGACTCTTTTCCTTCCTTGTGGATCTGAGATGCATAAATGGAATGAGAGAGAGAGAGAGAAGGAAAGGGAGAAAGGCAGAAAGGGAGAATGAAAGGGAGAAAGAGAGGAAGGAAGGAAGGAAGGAAGGAAGGAAGGAAGGAAGGAAGGAAGGGGGAGGGAGGGAAGGAGGGAAGGAAGGAGGGAAGGGAGGGAGGGAGGGAATCTGAATTTCATGGCTGCAGAGAAACTGTGAAACTCCAAACCTTAAATATATTAACAGAGAAACCTTCATGACACATATATTTAAAATATTTTCAATTGAGTTCAGAAAATATTTTAACTTGTTGTGCAAGGCTGCTTTCCTTCTCAGACACTGCAGTTTTTCTGTTTGCATTTCTGATGCCATTCTTCTCATCCACTCAGCCACCTATTTTTAGCTTGATTTGACATGACTTTCCTTCCTGCCCTTTTTGCATATATTTATTCATCTGCACTGACCTTATTTTGACTCTTAGCAAGTGACACACTTATGACACATGCACACACACCTAGGACTGGAATGCATTCATATACATTCTCCTTGTATCTTCAGGCTCCATACCGTCCTTGCTTCCCTCCAGAATTTATCACTGAAAAAAATATGCCCCAATGAAGCTCAGTGTCCCAGCTATTTAGCCTGTCCATTGAATCTAGATGTTGTATGGTGCTATAAAAATACAGTAAGAAGTCTTTAATTTCTAAATCCCATATTTGGATGTATTCTAACGTGATGATGATTACCTTGCATTTTCAGTATCTTATTTAAATGTCATAGTCCTTCAGTACTACAGCTGTTTGTGGCTCTTTGGCATGTGATGCAATGAGGTTATCTCGGTAAATTTCTGACTGAGCTGGACTCCATATCTCAGAAACCACGACTGTGGTTGGCACTGTTTACTCCCTGGGTAACTATTTTAGCAAGTACTGAATGAGCGTGGCAACTACATCAGGGCTGAGCCACACTGGCAGAGTGATACAGGGAAACTCATGTTGCGTTTGTCCATGCAGCACCTTTCAGTAAATAAATAAAGGACTTCAGCCTCTGGAGCTGACAACCCAGCATCTTTTGCAAGTGGCTAAATAAATTAACAAAAATGCCTTTGATATCAGCCCTAGAATGGTGCATCCTGTTGCTAACCTGAGATAAGCACAAGCCCTTTTCATATGTAAGAATGCATGTGATCCCACGGTTTCACATTGCTACTGTCTCTTTTTCCTTCCCTCTCTAAAATGCCAACCCTATTGGAAAATCAATTTTATAGAACTTATCCACTGCACGCTATGCTCTTGCCAAGACCCCGACTCGTTCACAGCACACTGCCTCTTTGTGACTAACAAGCTCCCCATATGTTGCAGGACTTGTCAGCCATGCTGATCTTTGCCGGTGACCCAGCTGTGTGCTAACTAGGATGGCTACTACGCCTTCTTTCGCAGATAATAAGAGACAAGGCAGCAGCCTCAGCTGGTGAAATAAAAGGCGTTTGTGGACAATGTGCCCAGTTCTATAATTCTTCATTTCTGAAGGCCTTCCAGAAGCCTTTTGTATGCATGGAGAACTTCCAAGAAGGCTTTGAAAGAGATTTATATTCCTGAAGAATATTTTGATAAAGAAAATTCTATAATTTACAACATTTTTTTTCAATACTAGCTAAAGGCCCCAAATAACAGCAGTACTTGATGTAGTTGTCTGAAACTTGGAATGAGGAAGGGACAGGCATTGCTTGTTGCGAAACTGCTGTTGGTCATCGGCCATCCTTCAGCACAGCTCACAAGCAGGCTTCTTCAAACTCCTGCTAAAGGGATGCCGCAGATATGCAGGATCTTCAGACTGTGCTTGTAGAGATCTACTGACATTCATTCATACACCTAACAGAAAGCAAACTTGGCCTAATCTCTGAGAACAAGACTCCTACACAGATGGTCTTCTTATGCTGAATGCACTCTGTGGTTGCCCCACTACTCCACAGAGTAAAGGCATGCTTAGGGAAAGAACAATAACCTTGGCCTGATGCTGTCCTTATCTATATAATCTCTGGAAGCACTACCAGGAATCAGCTCCAGACTTCTACAGAAGGCTTCTTCTTTTCATACGTATAGGCCTTTCCCAAGCTACACATGCATATTGTTCCAGGTGTTTCCTGGTCATTTTATCATGGATCACCACAGAAAGACTCATGTTTTTCTACCTACTCTTACTGTCTCTCTCTATTTCTCTCCATCCATCCATCCATCCATCCATCCATCCATCTATCCATCCATCGCCTTCTCAGCCTTCCTTTATTGTCCTGCTATGGACAGACCTTCAGCCAGGCAGACTGGCCTTGGCTCATGCAACCAGTGTATCAGGCAGCTATGAAGGCCTTTATGAAATCAAATTTAAAAAGCCACTGTTATGGACATGAGAGCAATTCCACTCTTTCTATAGGTATGTGACAGCTCTAGGCTCCTCTGCTTTGTATGAACTTTGCTGAGTTTTTCATTGTCAGATTTATCATATCCAGAGCAATATTTATTTCCCCAAACTAAATCCAGAATATTCTATATTGTCTTGTTCTGCAGCCAGTGCAAGGAAACAAGTCTGCGTTGCTTTCCAAAAAAGATGCTTCTCCCATGACATTTTATAGCAATTCCAGTCAAAGTCGCAGCAAGTGACATTTCTCTGCGGGTCATATGTCTGCCTCCTTTGTCTGCAAAACTATTTGCTGATGTATTTATTTTGGCAATTTCCAATTCAGATACGTTTTCGTATGCTTCTCCCTCATGCTCCTCCCATTTTTGTGCAACAGGACATTGTAGCCTCTAGGATAACCAGATGGGTGTAAGGACCGAGCCTTCAGCTGGTGTAAATTGGCAATGCCAATAAAGTCCTTGGAGTTGCACTGATTTACACCAACACTGGTTATTTATTTTCTCACGTATTAGCCTTAATACCCCTCTACTAATGTAGCTACTATTTCTCATACAATCAGTTTCTTTTTTGTAGGAATTAAGCTCTTGTAATTTTATAGTACCAAACACAGCAGCAGACCCAACTATAACTAATCTGAATTTATAGACAAATCATTACCTGACTGTATATACGTGTGTCTAGAGAAGGAAAGATCCAGCAATCATTTGGAGTCTCCATCTACTTATGCCACACTTTCCTCTCTAATGCACACACTTTATGTTCACAAAGTTTCTGCTTTCGGGCTTTCTGATGGTTCTGGTCTTTAAGGCACAAAGAGAAAGGGCACTTTGCTCTGCCTCAGGCATGTGGCTGGCCAAAGACACTCATCTGATTAAAAGAACATTTTGCCTTTCTCGATCCAAAATTTGGAGTTCAAGTACAGCGAAGTAACTATCTAAACTGCAGACAGGGCAAGCAGCTCAGTTGGAATTACTGAGAATAAAAAGATTTTGTTTCTATGTGACGAAAACCAAAGTTCAATGATTTGAAAATTCATTTATTGCTCATCTAAACCACAATGGGTTTCCGCTGCTGTAAATCTCTCCCTTTTCCCTTCTTAGTATGTCTATTATAGACCCATATACTCTCCTCTGATTTTATACAAGTTTGGTGACGCTGTTGTTCACAACATACCAGCACAAAGAAACCACAGTTATCACTAAAGATGCCGCTATAGTAAATACCATTACAAATTCCATCCTAGCCAGTCATTATTCAGGGAACTGTAGCAGGATCTGCGCTGAATCACTCCAGACTTCGTAATATGGAAAGCTCTATCCAAGTCTTTGCAATGAAATATTAAACTTGGGGGAATGCAATGTGCAAATATTCTCAATAAATTGTATTCATTATCAGTGCAAAGAGAAAGGAAGGAGTTCATTAATAGGAGAATAATAATGACTATAATGTTGTAATGAATATATATATGGTATCTAAATGAATATAAGAGCATTATTCTCCTATACCCCTCCCCCCATATATACAATAAATGGTATTTTTTTTTGTTGTGATGCCTTTACTACTCGTTAAGTCAGGTTAAAGCAGATTGTTTTCCGCTTCACATTGTACGTTCCCCCCGAGCGGCCCCAGCCCGGTGATGAAAATGTGGTTTCTGCAGTAAGGAGCCGTGCCATTTTCGCCCCCGTCAATGAAGTCCAGCACATGCGAGAGCCCTCGCGGCACCAGGCGCGCAGGAGAGCCGGGGCCAGGCCGGCGGGTCGAGCTGCGACACGAGCATTTCCTCCCGCCGTTCGCTGCGACCGAGACGTGTAACGGCGATATGACACAGCCCTGCATCGCTAAACCCAACTCAGCTGGAAGCACAAGCATGGTACAAAAAGCCTAACGGCGTGTGCCTTTTTTTTTTTAATTTATTTTGGTAACAAACCCCTTTCCGAAGGAAGAGCAGCGTTGTGCAGATTAAGCAGGCTCCTACTGAAGTTTCCCCGAGTTACTCCACCTACTCTGCACGCACTCTCGTTCGGACCAGCCTGTTCGAGTGCTAATTCCGCACCGCCGCGGTGGGGTTTGCAGGCAGGCTCCCGAGGGCAGGGCCGGCCCGAAGGGACGCAGCCGCTA
>NW_008794520.1:1435275-1453621 GCF_000699145.1 Aptenodytes forsteri
GGCAGGCGTGGCCGGGACGGCTGCCTGCGGGCTGGGCCCGCTTAACGGGCCCGGCCTGGGCTGGAGGTGCTAACGCTGGCCTGAAGCGACCGGCTTGATGCCCTGGCGGATAGGAGTCCCCAGACCCGGGGGATCCGGAGCAGACTCGCCAGGAGAGCCGCCTCACCTGGTGCCCGGAGAAGGGGGGTGGTTTGCTTTTGGCCTTGTCTCACAGAAGACAGATGGTTTCTTGTCATTTCACCATTTTTGCCATCTCCTGCATGGTGTTGCTTAAATAAATCTTCCCTTTCTTGGCCCCCACTACACTGCGTTGTTCCTAATGTGTCTGTATCGTGTCAGAAGTTGTGAATCGCACACAGCAGAAGGTTCTTCATGAGCATGAAGAGCACTGGGGAGCGCTTGCAGGACGGATCTTCTAATTAGAAGACAGTTAAGTGACTAAGTGTTTTGAAAATGTCTAGGGTGAGAATTTACTTGTTAACTTTTTGCGCAATGCCAGACCGTGTGGTTGCCTTGCGAATCGTATATAATGCTCTCGCAAGGTATGTAAAAAGCTCGGGTTGAAGCCGTGTGCCACCGAGGAGGGGAAGTGCAGCTGAGCCTCGGTGGCAGTGCCAAGCCTGTAGCTTTCAGTGTGGTGTTACAGTTTTGAATATGCATTCCCAAGAGATGCAGGCTCTGAAGTAGTGTTGGTTCAATATGTGAATTATTCCCATCTGAGTGGAAACCCTCAGTAAAATACAAGGCTTAAAAGGAGAGAGACGTCGTCTCCTCCGTCTGCAGGCACACTAGCCTCCCAGACCAGAAGAAGGAGGTCATGTCTTCTTTAGAGATCTTAATTTCCATTTTCATGAAAGGTGACGATAGTAAATACTTCTGTCGTGCCTGAGCATCGTGAACACAGGCTGTCCGAGGCACCGAAGAATCTTTACATGAGTGTTGGTCACCTTGCTCCGTTCCCCCATTGCTCTGTTTGTGGCATGCCAGAAGGTCTCAAGAGCCAATGAGCGGAGAAAATTTGGAAACTGGGATAAAACAAGTAGGAACAACATGTGTAGGGTGAGAAACCAGGATGGAAATTACTGCATCATGCTAATTTGGGACCTTGCATTACTTGTTATAAACATTCACCGACATGTACCCACCTAAGTGCCCTTGCTGTGGTCAGGCTCTTTACCTCGTGGTAAAAATCTGCTGCTGTTGCCTTGAATGACTTGCAGCTGCAGTGGTTGTATAAAAGCAGTAAGTGATTTCCTTGCATAGCAAAGTCCTGTTACATTTTGATAAGCCCTCACAATTAAATACCGTATATTTGCTGAATGACATATTAAATAAATGGAAATTGGGTAAACGCAGGTTTTATATTCTGAAACTGGTTTATGCCAGAATAAAATTGGACTTTTATTTGATCATCAGCATTTCTAGGAAAAAAACCTAAGATCCGATCGGTGTGTACGTCAGTATTGCCATGTGGGACAGTTGATGATTCTTAATTAAGTTGGAGATTATTGTATTTGAAGAATTACAAGAAGCAGAGTCTTGTTAGAGGGAGATATCAAGAGATAGTATAAAATGGGGAAACAACGGCTGCGGGGAAATTATTAATAGATTTCGTCAAAGACAGGGACTTGGGCTGATCTCGCTCGGTATTTTAGTTGATGACCTTGGTGCATAAAATAGGATGCAGTAATGATGTTTGATGATGACCCAAAGCTGGGAACCATTTGCAGGGCCAAAGAGGACTGAGATATCCTACAGGAAAAATGGAGTGATGTTGAGTGTCAGAGTTAAGTAATACCTGTGGGCTGAAATTCAGCATGTAAGGTTTGGGGCTAGTACCAAGGAAAAAGGAGTTCAGTAACAGGAAAGAAGAGAGACTTGGATGTAGTAATGGATCACAGGATGTGAGCAACCGCTTTATGACAGTGAAAAAAGAAATTGTGATCCTCGGTGTGCAGCAGAAGAGCTCCTTCAAAGAGAGACACAAAAGTGTGGACTTTCTTGTACAAGGCTGTGAGAGCCGAACCTGGGATCGTATGCATCAGCTCTGGTCACGCGTTAAAAAAAAAAAAAGGGGGGGGTGTGCAGACTTCAGGAAGTGCCAAGAGCTGTTGGGATGGTGAAGTAAGTGGAGAGTGAAGAGTTTAAGCTTGTTTTCCTAGGCAAGCTAAAGCTAAGAAGGGATGTAACAGTTTAAAAGCCCGCATTAGGTATGGTATTCCTGCAGAGTTTGTAATTGGGACCTACAGTCTCCAGTGCCGTGTATTGAAAAGACTCCTGTAAATTCTGGGAATTCCTGTGATCACTTGGTGGGCAAAGCCCCCAGGGACAGGAGAGACTCTCAGCTGAAATAGTGATGTGTTTGTGACTCCGTGCTTTCTTTCCTGGAGGCTAAATGTATTATCCAAGCTCCACTGCCATGCCATCCAGAGGAGGGAAAAAAATAATGTAGAGCACCTCCTTTTTGCTTGAGGGAAGTGTGTTGCAGTGCCAGCCTTGATGCAGACGTGGGTTCGATGTGAGTCAGGAAGCTGACTAAGAAGCCAGACACCATGGTTGTCCTCCTTCACCCAAAGACATGTTCGTGATTACAAATAACGCAGAGAATCAGCCGTGTAGAAGAGATCCTGTATTCTTAGGAGGACTCTGCTGCCTCCCCAAACTGCCAGCAGGAAGTTATGTGTGATCAGAACTTTTTTTTTTCTTTTGTTTTGCCTCTTGAAACTTTATTCTGAGTGATGGAGAATGCCACAGCATGGCATCGCATCTTCTGTGCAGTTACCTGTAGTATCTTAACTAGTCCAGATGTATTTAACTTCCTTTTTGGATTTCAGTCAGCAAAAGTGAATGCTGTGTCCTCTGCGCTGCTGCTGCATCTTCTGAAAGCTTCATCGGAATCCGCTGAAGCCGAGGCGGAAGGGGGATGGATGCGCTGGTTTGGCTCCCCTTGTGCCCATGTGGCCATAAGTAAGAGTCAACAAAAGCCGCCACCAGTTGGCAGTTTCAAATTTAAAAACAATGTCAGCGCTTTTTTTCTTAAGTTCCAGGTGGCTAAGCTGTCGATCAAAATCGTTGTTATACATGAATGTGGCACTGAATCCATGTATAACAAGACTCTTGATGGACAGCTTTTTAAAAAAAGAGTGATTGGGATGGGAACTCTGCCATTCCTGTAGTGCCGGCAGTTACTCATGTAGGATGCTACCTAGTGCACAGGCAGGGGGAGCTCCTTTTCTCTTCACTCTCGGGTTCTTTTGTGCCTGATTACCACTACGGTTTGTAATAATGTATGGCAGCTTTCACCAAAAGTGTGTTACTTTGGTAACTCTTCCTCTGTATTGAGATTACTTCTCTGGTTTGCTGAGTTGTTTGCTTTTATCTGGGGTGACGAAAATGGGTGTGCTGTGGGATTGCTGAGATTCTGACTCCATCCTGAAAAATATTTTTCAGATCTCACTTTCCAGTTGAGAAATGTTTTCTGGCGTCTCTTCAAGAAGAGAGATCTGTGAACCTCTGTGACTGACTTGAAACTAAGGGCTGTGTTTACTTGCTTCTAAATTACATAATCTCCAGTTGTTGCTTGAAGGAGGGGAGAAAAACAATTTATCATTACTGCAAAGCAAGCCTTTCTTTCATCTGATACCGGTTTCATTTCTTCACCTCTTCTCTGTGGTTTCACATTCCTAGCTGTCCCATCCCACATGTTTCTTCCTCCTCTGTCTCCTAGTAGACAAAGCTTATTTGTAAATCCTGTTTTCTTTGTAAGGCATTTTTGCAGCTGTGGTTCTGCTCTCAAATGACTAATTGCCTCCTCAGAAAATTCGGAAAAAATTAATAGCCATATTTTTTAACCCAATCTCCAATTTATTTAAGAGAAATATATTTAACGTTTCTTATATCTGCATTTTTCACCCTCTTTTAATTATTTTTCAGGGTTTGGGTATCTCCTAATTGAGGAGAGTCAAAATACTGATTGCAAGTGAATCCTCCTCAGTCAGCCTGTTGGATGTCTCTGAGAACATAAGAAGTCATGGCAGAAAATGATGTAATGCCAACCTTACCAAAAAAGTGTGGCCCGTACATTTCATCTGTAACCAGTCGTGGCATGAATTTGGTAATTCGTGGTATAGTGCTGTTTTTTATTGGCGTATTTCTTGCATTAGTATTAAACTTGCTTCAGATCCAGAGAAACGTTACTCTCTTCCCCCCCGATGTGATCACAAGCATCTTCTCCTCAGCTTGGTGGGTGCCACCTTGCTGTGGCACAGCATCAGGTAAGTTCAGTCGTGTACGTATGCCTGGTGTGGAGATGAAAGGGTGGATAGGTAGTTATACAGTTGCAAAAAAAAAATATGAAAGGTGTGGAAGATAAAAATTTCTCTTACAGCATCACTGCCCTTTTTGAGCTATTACTATTCTTCTGATCTCCCCGTGTAAACACAAATATGCATGCACGTGTCCAGAAATTGTTGTTCTGCCAAATTGTTTTACTGTAAGCTCTGCTAACAATATTATCCTTTGCTTTTTCTGCTGGGTTAGAGTACAAGTTTAACAGACTTTAGAAGGTGACGCCACTTGTAACCTTGAGGCTGGATTTCAGTAGTGTGCTCTACAGGCAGCCCTTGAAAATACCCTGGAAGCATCAGGTTGTGCAGCACACAGTACCTTGTTTTGAGCGCAGCAAACCACCTTGAGTAACACTCCCTTTTGCGGTCTAGCTTTCCATTTGTTCCTCATTCCAGTTTGAGGTATCACTTTAGCTCCGTAAAGCTGGGAGACCTGACTGTGTCTCAGGGAGTTGAGGCCAGGCACGCAGTTTGCGGTTGTAGAGGCATGTTGCAGAACAGAGCACCTTGGTTAGATTCACGTATCAAGTTGGATGATGTGAACATGCTCCATTTCTCCTATGACCACGTCGGGAGTTGGGGCTTTTGTGTGTTCAGCTAGTTTAAGTGAGATGTCTGCTGTAGGTCGTAAGAAATAACCCTTTTTCCTCTTCATTCATCTTCAAGTATCAAGGCATGTTCCATGTTACAAGCCGGATGGAATTTGGCTTTCTACTTGGCTCTGAAGATCACTGATCCCATGGGTCAGTTTTACGCTTTACTAAGGGAATATTCTTCTCAGCCAGTACTGGAGGATTCTGCTTTAGCGAACCTTTACAGTAAAGGCGGTATCTTCCTAGGGGTCAATTTTAAAAAGATTGAGAAGCTCACATTTCTGGGTATTAATATGAGTCAATAAACTAGCTTTTGAGTTGGCATTACTGTTTTGCTAATGATAATATTTAAGTCTATTTTTTCCCTAGTCGTCCAATTGCTTTCTTTTTGATACCTTGTTGAAATACTACACGCCAAATGTCATAGAGGAGCTTGATTTGAAAGGAAACCCTCCAAATATCTCTCTCTGAACCGGTTCGTTTTGTTCTACTATGGAAATGCATTTGGTGTATTATGGTGGCAGTTACATACCTGTTTATCTGCTAGTTGTCTTAGTCCTCTTTCTGTTACCCTGCTGAGATTGTGGATTAGTTACTGGATTGGATCCTGCATTTGCTGTACTTTTCTTTTATACTTTAAACTGATTTGTCTTAACAAACACGTCTGGTAAAGGTTTGATCTTTTATATGGAGTAGTGGGGGTTGAAATGACAGAATCCCAACTTGCAGCAGCAATGCATAAGGTCTGCAATGTTCAACTGTAATGTTTGCACTGTCAGCTGCTTGCATCAGGCTGCACCTTATGCTCTCTGGGGTCGTCTGAGAACACTGGCTGCAGCTGTGTATGGGGAAGTTGGGAAGGCTAGGTCTTGCCATCATCTTAGAAGAAACTTGTGGGCCTTTCTGGTTCTGATGGGTTGGTGGTTTTGATGGAAAGACTGGGTATGGCTTGTAAAGTGTAGTCAGGCACCTGCTAGGTATTTGCACTACTTGATTTTAAGCCACCCGATTTAAAGATATTGCTGCCTTAATTGGCTTTTCCCAGCAGGAGTGACCCCTGTTGGGGTGTTCGAGTTCTTTCTTTTTCATTATCAGTCTTTTCTTCTCCATTTTCTTTCTGCTCTGCTAGCGTACATACAGGGAACCTCTGTGGTAAATGCTGATAATTCACCCGTTTTCTTACCATTCGTAGTTGCACAGCCTTCCTGGAATTGACACGAACATTTCTCTGTAGTATGGTTTATTATTATGAACAGAATAAAGGTATTTTGCATATTTATAATCAGTGGTGATCGAGGCTGCTTTCAGAGGAGTCCTTTCATCCGTCACTGTTATTAGTCATCAGTTTGGCCCAATGCCTTTGGCAAGAAAATTGCTCAGGGAGCTTTTTTTTTTCTCTCCAGCTTTACTGGTGATTTATTTTCCCGAATCCTGGAGATCAGTTTCCTCTCTGGCAGAATAAAGAGCATTTGCCATAACATACCTCCAACAGCATGCCAGACTGAGGGCACTCGAGTCCGTACCGATGACTCAGGCTCTGTCCTGCCCCCCTCGCCCCCAGCACCAGTTTAACATTAAGCACCAGTGTTACTCCTCAGCTGTGTTGCTAACAGTCTTTTCAGCTGCAATTGCAGTACAGAACAAATTTATGAAGAAAAGTTCAAAGAGCATAGCAGTTCCCTGGGGTTGAAAGTCCTGTTTGCTTTCTGTATTCAACAGCTACTGTAGGCTCTTGGCTTTCCCTCTTCTGTGTGAGCCTTTATAGTAACACTGAAGAAGAGAAAAACATTATCCAAACAAAAACTGCTTGTAACAACAAAAGAAGACATAAAATATTGATGTTATAAACCATGCTCTGCCCTTACTGTGGTGTGTTTGTTTTGCAGTTACTTAAACATGTATGTTTGATATGTGGGATTTTCAAAAGTGCCAGCCTGCAAGCTATTACTGCTCTTTTTGATCTACGATGTGAGACTGCAGATTTTGGTAGGATGCAGAGCTCTTTCATCCTCTGCCCCTAGTTCAAATTGTCTCTGTTTTGCTACTTCTACCAGGTCACTGCTGCAGTCGTTGAAGATGCTGCTGAAGTTTTACAGGGCTTTTTTAAAGAATGAAATTGTTTGAAATTCCTCCTTTTTTACAATGTATGTTTTGTACTATTGATCCTTAAAAGATCTGTTTTGGTAGTCGCAGTAATTGTCAAAGTCTAGATAGTCTTTATTTTAGTTAAATATAGCCAGTGCTTTAACTTCTGGGCCTTTTTTCTTTCCTGTCTCCACAGCTGTGATTGGGTTATTGTACCCATGCATGGACAGACATCTGGGAGAGCCACATAAATTTAAGAGAGAATGGTCCAGTGTAATGCGATGTGTAGCTGTCTTTGTGGGAATAAATCATGCCAGCGCTGTATCCTATATTCTAATGAAATTAGCGGTAACAAATGAGTTTCCACTAAAACAAAGCTCAGATAGTCAGTCATGGTGAATTGTTGTTAAAGATATAACATGCAGCATTTTTGCAAAGGAAATGCAGAATATGTGTAAGTGTTAAACTGTCGTAGCAGTATTGGAGGTGATGAGTCTCATGTCTTTTCATTCTGAAAAATCTTTTCATTAGAAATGTCTCAATATTGGGCTTTGTCTTACTTTATAGTCTTTATTTTCTTTGAATAATTAAAGTAAGTGCGGGGAAATATTTGTGTGGTAGGTATTACAGAAAAGTGCTTTAAGACATTCCAAGGGTTGATGTCCTTCTAACACCATGGTAAGAGGTTGAAGCCCAGTCTTGAGGTCATCAGTGAAGCACATGCACTTTGCAAAGAATGGGGACAACTCAGGACCAGGTAATACCCAGGACTACGCAAAGCGGTAAGCGCTGTTACCCCATTCTGCAAATGATGCCTTGATGCTGAGAGAGTAGTTACCATTCCCGTGGTCATTTGGTAAGAGCAATTACGAGTCAGTCAGTGTGTTGCAGTACATTATAGTCTTCCTAATCATGTAGCAATTCAGATACATCCTTGCACAAGTGTGCTCAAAACTGGCGTCCCTTCCCTGTGAAGCAGCTGGGGACATGCTGGGTGACAGGGTGTTTTTCACGTGGACTGACACACCTTGCTGGCAGTGCTGTGAGTCTTAGTAGTTTTGTGTAGTCACGTCTAGTGCCTCCTCTGTCACATAAAACCAGGCTCTCTCTGTGAAAACTAGGTTCTTGTAAGCTAATTAGAAAGAAAGTTGATCATCTCTGGAACTCTCATCTCCTTCAGTGTCAGCTCCAACACAGTTTGCAGAAACCATGCTAAAAAGTTCTGATTGCGTGCTGCTGAACCTCCTCATTTCCAGGAAAAGGGGGCAAGTTAAGTGAAAGATGTGAGTGCTGGCTGAATTCTTCCTGAGGTGGCTTGGCCCTGGGATGGGTTTTGTCATAGTTTGGCTTTGTTCCCACCAGCCATCCTATCCACTATGGCCAGATGAGCTGGAGCTGCCAAGGCTCAGAGTCATTCCCACTGTCCCTCACAAACCTTGCTCTCCTTGCCAAAGATGCATTAATCTGGTCCTGTGGTTCTCACCGACCTGGACTGTACCTGTTGTGTAAGCACATGCAACTTCGCTGCTTTTAAGAAATACAAGAGAATTGACAGCTTCTCTCTGCATGGGTCAGATTATTTACAGCAAACCTTCTTGCAGTTTTCTAACAGCTCTTAACACATATTCCAGGACATCATTAATGTACTGTCTGTATTTCCTCCTTGACAGCTCTCCAGACTGCTTTCTTTTCAGCTTATTACCAGTTCTGCACATTACCATATTTGGTGTGTGTTTTGGTCTTGTTTGACATTTTTTCTGATGCTATTGATTTTTATCCTGTAATTATTTATTTAAGCTAGTTGAACTTCTTTCTTGTTTCCTCTAGGTCTCTCTCCAGGTCTTTGTGAGAAAATAGGGCACGGTTGTTATGTTGTCATCCCATAAATTTGCTTTCAGGCTTATGAAACTTGACAGCCTCCTTTTTAATAATCTGTTTTGGACAGGAGTAGTGAGGATGAGTTAGTATTTTCAGAACATTTTGAAGAATGTGGAAGACTGCAAAGGTACCTGGAGTGACTTCATACTTTTATCACAGAGTTGACAAAACTGATTTTCAATGTTGATTTACATTAATATTTTCACAGTAATATTATTTACATTTTGTTTTCTAGAAAACATTAACATTTTTAATGTTTAGCTGAATGTTTGCTATCGTATAAATTAAACAAAATTGCAATTAAGTGTGACAAGTACCTTTTTTCAGTAAATCCTTGTCATTTAGAGAAGTCTAATGCTAGATTTAAGATTTCATGCTTAGTGTAATAAAGGTCCAGGTAAGGATGAGATGTCCTTACTCTGAACAGTAACATGTGCATTGTATGTCTGTATAAAACGCCTGCATTATCTGGTAGGTGTGTAGTCTCTTTGCTCTTGTACAGTGCTAAGACCCTAAAAATGTGAAGGAGTGTCGTAAGTTTTTGGTTTCCTGATGTATTTGTAACACGAGGCTTATTTCTTTATACCTGGTAGCTGTGTTACAGCTGATACTGCTAGTGCTGTATTGTCTATCGTATTTTTTTCTGTTGTGCCAAAATATGATAAACAGAATGAAGAAAACTGCTTTACCCTTGTATATCATATTTCCAAGCTTATCCTTAACAATCAACACAGAAAGTGGATTTTGCCAACAATATCCAGTTGTCTCTCACATTAGCAGCCCTGTCAATTGGACTGTGGTGGACATTTGATAGATCACGAAGTGGCTTTGGTCTTGGAGTAGGAATTGCTTTCCTGGCCACACTGGTCTCACAACTTCTGGTCTACAATGGAGTTTATCAGTAAGTATTTACTCCTTTAAGGTTAAATGATAGTCTCCTGAATCTATAACATAAATAATAACTGAATAGGGTAGAATTTGACATGATTTTCAAAGCTGTCAGCACTCAGTTTTGAGTGCAACGTAAATCGGACTGTTCATGAAAGCTTTTGTGTGTTTGTAAGTGAGGCTTTTAGTTGGAAGTTGTTTATTTCAATAAAATTGCTACCTTATCAGAATGTAACGTGCTTTTTTTAGTTGAACAAATGGGATTATAATCAATAAGAAGCTTTCTTTGTTATTTGCCGCAAGTAATTAAATTTCAATAATACATGTCTTTTTTAGTTGAAATGTCCTAATATTTAAATTTGTGGATTTGTCTCATGTGATTGGAGGACTCTCTGTATTGCACAACGTTGAGCTCAAAAACGTGTGTTCTTTTCCAGGTACACATCTCCAGATTTCCTTTATGTTCGTTCCTGGTTGCCATGCATATTTTTTGCTGGTGGAATAACTATGGGCAATATCGGCAGGCAGCTGGCAATGGTAAGTCTGGAGGGGGGATTGATTGCCTTCTAGTAAAAGTTTTAATCTACGTGTCATTCTTTCCTTCATATATACCAACCAGCTATTTGACTTGTGGATGTGGAGTAAGGCAGAAATCAGTAATCATTGCTTTTTGATCTAGTTAGTGAGCCGTTAGTACTGTTACTCAGAGCACACAGCTCATGACTTTGCTCTGTATACTCTCAGTTGCATACTTTTAGTTCTTTCAGGACCAGGAGCTAAATAAGAGCTCCCATGTTTGGGGAGAAGTCAGGCCATCCCCTAAGTCTGCACTGCTCTCTCTGCTGCTCAAGGAGACAGAAATTGCAGCCAAGAGTGTGTGCACAGAACTTAGGGAGACCAGAGTTATCTGGGTGAAGTGTAAGCTAAGCTATTTTATCACCCATTTTGTAGAAAAATCCCCCTCATAGCAGTCTTTGTCATTAGTTATGTAAATTAATATTATTAATTTTGTCAACTTCTGTTTTTCAGTATGAATGCAAAGTCATTGCGGAGAAGTCTCACGAGGACTGAGGAGAAACAATGTGCACCTTTTAAACAGGAAAATATCTGACAAATGGCTGTCGGAGGAGCATAAGGAACACTTGACTATGAAATTGCCAAATGCAATTTTTTTCCCCTGAGTGGTATACTTTACTGCAATCTGTGATTGCTGCTTCTATAGAAACCTTGATGTCTGATTTTGATTACTGTGAAGTTACAATAGTATGCAATACACTTGACAATACTGGTTCAATTATAGGATTCTCTTTTCCAAATCTAAACTGAGTTTACCATAAGTTCTTGTCTGTCCATAATGTTGCAGTGCCAAACTGAACCTTTGCACTATGTTTCTGTAGCTGAAACTTCTGCTTCACTTTATCTCAAAAGTTTTGAGGAATTTGTTCTTAAGAGCTCAGTGAAAGACAGGGGATTCAAATTTAGGAATGAAGATCTTACTTTCCATGATGATAGCCCGTAATATCTTTATGAAATTCATGGATTACAGGTGAGCTTTGATGCAGTAAGTAACTGATTTCTGCCTATTAACACACTGTATCATTCTTACATCACAGGTGAGGAAACTTAATACGGATTGTATGAGTTATTGCCGTATCATTTCATTTGCCTGCGGTACGTGCCCAGTGTCACAGAATACAGAAATGGAAACCGAGACTGGAAATTTGCTATTTTTTCCCCTGGTACAACCAGTATACATGTTTGTATATGAATTTATGTGAACCATCATCAAATGTGGACAGATTCTGAAACTACTTGTTGTGTTGAGTAACAGGATACAATTTGGGTCGTTCTTGTACAATCCCTTAAGCTGACTTGTGGTGATCCCTTATAAAAAAAAAAAAAAATCTTAGGGAGTTTTGATTGCGAAACTTAATTTTGCTGAACTAAATCAGCCACTACCATATAGTGTCATAAAACTCTCCATTACCAATGTTACTCTTGATAGTTCTTGTCTACTACCTGCTCTGTTCGCAGGGATCAGCAGAAGGAGGCGAGGCTGTATTTTAGGTACTGATGTAGCCCTTATTGCTGTGACTATGGTCCAGGCAACCATAAATGCGTTTGTTCTCATAGCAATCTCCTGAGGTAGAGAAATAGTTACCCCTATTTTACAGGTGGCTGTGCACAGAAAGTCTGATAGGACAGAGCTGAAATAGGCTGTGTGCTAATCGGTTCCCTTCTTAAGAAGGCGGCTTTTAGTGTGTCACCCGTATTTGGGGCATACGTGGAATATCCTCTTGGCTTTGCAGCTCCCTTTTAAGACCATGAGATAAAAGAACTTGTGCAAGAAGGCAGAAAGCAGACTTCAAGAGGACACTGCTAACCTGTGCCAGCAGTGAATTTGGCATGGGATGTCTCCACTTTGTTTTCCCCCTTCTGTCTCTCTGTGTTGATGTTGTTTTAATGTATTCGTTTTCCTTTTTTGTCTTGAAGTTCTATTTTTTAAATCTTCCATGAAAGGTTTATAAGACATGTTACAGTCACCTAGGGAGGCTGGAGTCGGTCCAAAGAACAAATAGATGTTTAGACAAGTTTTTATTAATAAATGTGTGTATGCGTTGTACACGAAGCTTGAAATAGGCAACTCTTTTTCAGTCTTAAATGCTTATCTCTAAGTCTGAAAAGTATGCAATGGAGTGCTTCCAAAAGCGTTGTAACAAAAGAGGTGGTCACAAAAAGAAAACTTTTGAATGGGGAAGTGTAAAAATAATAAATAAGCAAATGATGTATAAAGAGCTTGGTTCTGCAGCTCCACAAATTTTCATCAGCTTATCATGGTTCCATGACAATTCAACACCTGAAGCACACTGTCGTTGGGTAATGTTTCAGGAAAGCACTTACAGATGTGCTTTACGTTAAGCAGAGGTAGAACATGTTTAAGTAGATCCCCGACCAGAGATTTTCTTTTAATCAAACCATATGGCAATAAGAAGCATTTTATTAATAAAACCAAGAAACTGTTAGGGCGCGAACTAAGGGTGAGTTTCTTTAGGCAGGCTCTGGCATTTCACTGAAGAAGCTATTGGGTCCCTTTCCGTACAGTATTTGGCCTCATCCGCCGCTTTTACTTAAATGGCTTCAGCTTGGTGGCCAGCGTGATGAGTCCCTCTTGAATTATCAGGGCATGAATGGCATAAAAATTCAGATGTTTCTTATCCTAACTGTAGGGAATAACATGGTACCTCAGTAGCCAGTGTGCTGACTTGGTAAACAATTTACTTTCATCGTGACCAATAAGTGTATACAACTGGAGATGAGTAGTTTTTATTATTCACTTGGTGGTAGAACTGCTTTTACCTGCTGGTCTAAATATTTACACAGAAGAAGCCTTGTGCATGTTAAAATGTGCAGTATGTGAGAAGTGGTTATTGTGCATCTGTGGCACCCACTTTACAACACTTTGCACTCAGATTCACCTAAACCTGATTAGACTGTGCTGTCCACTAACTTCTTTTAAATTTCATTTTGGAAATTTTGAGCATGTTGTGCAAAGGCAGCGATCATCCAAAATAAATTTGGGTGGAGTCCTTTATTATACGTGTTTTATTATTTTTATTCTTATTTGACTAAAGACGGTACAAGATTCACATCTTGGATGTCGTATTTTTTCAAACCGCATTGTAATTTTATGGCTGATGTGTTCAAACCCTGACAAAAGTTCATGAGGAGAGTGCTGATACGGCCTTAACTGTAGTGGTGTGAACATGCTGCTACTGTATAGCGTGTAATTATAACATTAGACTGTCTTAAAAATGTTGTTCAATAGAGAATGAATAAGGTATATTTTAGATACACAACTTTATAAGCACTATAACCTCTTCACTAATTAAGCATTGTAAGGTCTATGCTGTTTAAACTGGCAAATTGCTGTTAAAAGCAAAACGTGCATTAAATACAATTACAACCTTGTTTGGTAGGTTTCTTCTTTCTTTAAGAAATGATACTGATTTTTAAAATACACTGAGTTGCCTTCTATCAGCAATCTCGTAATAATTTTGACCATTGAGCTGGCATATTGGTTGCACAAAACACTTGTCTAGAAATACTAAAAAAGAAGCAGGCAAGATCAAATCGGCAGCGATTCTATCATAATTAGCATGCTGAGCAGCCTTTGATAATTTGCCCTTTTGAATCTGCAGTGGGAATATTTGAGCTGGGGGAAAATAAGCCAGATAACTTCAGTTGCAATACAGAAAATAGCGATTGAGATATAAATAGCCCCTATGAATATGAAAAAACCCACGAATGGCAGAGAATCCCTTAATATATTTGTATTTATTAATGTTCCGGTCTGGATATGAACTGAATGTTATTCTGGTATTCACGGACTGTGCATTCGCAGTGCTCATCACTCTGTCTCAAAAAAGACGTAACAAACAGGTTTAGACACGTGTAATGAAAAAGCCTCCAGGCAGAGGTGAAGAAAGGCTGGGGGGAGAGGTTCGTCAGTATTTGCGATGCAGTGCCCACAGCAGGACGGCAACACAAGTGCACGTTGGAAAGAGCACGGGGGGGGGGGGGGGGGGGAAATGGAAAATGTCGTGTTTGTGTTGGATGGGGCAACCTGTCACCCAAAAGCCCAAACTGCTGTCAAAATGCAGAGTCCTGGGCATGCCAAGTGTCTGACCAGGCAAATAACAGCCAAGGATAGGAATAACCATCATTTTACCTGTCACAGCGCTAAGTTCAGTCAAAAGCAGACTGGCAAAGCTGCTTTGCTGGAGAGTTTACCTCTCCCTTTCATCTGTAGCCTCTCCATGAGAGCATTGCGCAGGGGAATGGAAACTTCAGGTCCTTCCTGCCAAAGTTCAGCCCGAGGGTGTCGAACAGCAAGTTGCCCATTTCGGAGAGAACATTCCAGCCACCGGACTGCCAGGCTCTTGCGAAATGCCTCTTGTGCCTCCCTTTATGACGTGGCTGCTGTAAGCAGCTCAAAGGAGAGTAAACAAAGAAACTTTTCCTCTGTAGCTTCTGTACTTCCCTTCTGCCATCTGGCTGGGAGCTGCCGCGGGGACCTATGGGCATACACCAGCCTTCCCTTTTTATCTCTCCCAGCATGTAAGGAAGGGACATAATTTTACCAGCTGCGTCACCCCGGACATTTTACGTATGCTTTTTACATTTTGGAGCAGTGTTACCGATAATTCCTCATGGTAACGGATGAATATAACCTGTGGAAGTAATGTTAAATATCAAATATGATGCTTATAAAAGTACATGCACAGCTGGGCAGAGGGAACGCGTGTCTCGCCGTGGGAAGAGCTAGCTAATGCTGTTAGTTTTGATGCTGGTATTAAATGCAAAGCATGAGTAATTTTGCAGCTTAATGTTCAGTACTAAACAGTAAGTGAAAGGTCAGTCCAACATGTTAACTGTCATGGAATAGTAAACGCTGCTTTAATTGCTTCATGCAGCCAGCTTGGATTTTTGCTGTGTCTGTTGTCATGTTTTGAGCAGCATGGTCCAGAACCTTGTCCCGATTACCTCCCCTCGGTCAAATGACAAAGCCTCAAATTAAAGAATAAGCTTTACGCCTGGGCTTTTCAGGCAGCATACTGGGAGTTTGTGCTTTGAATGGTTAAAAGCCACGCTGGGGAAGAGGTAGGGGTCATTTCTTGATCCGATTGGAGCCGAAATCTGGGTTGAAGTGTAGTTTTGCATTTTCTTCAGGTTTTCCTTTCTTGCTCTTCACTGCTGAAGCGCAGAAGTTTAGCAGCTCCTGTTGCACTTTCACACGTGCTCTGGTTTTTTAGCCTGCCCAGCACTATAGCAGATAGGAAACAACATATACAAATAAGAAAGAATATAAAGGGAAAGGGCTGCTACTAAGTTTCCCCAGGCCACGCCGGCTGAGAGCTCAGTGGTGTCCAGTGTGCCATGTACATCAGTGTCAGACGCACAACCTACAACGTCCCCAGATCGAAGTTGGTAGGATTCCCTTTCTGTACTGGCAGCAGTTCCGCCTTGACTTTTGCACTTAAAAACCTCTATGCAGGGAGTGACCTGTTGTACTGCAGTTACGCAGTTACGCAGTTAAGCAATGTACACATTGCAGAGTATTCACAATGGCAAAATCCACAGCTATAACCCTAAGGTCTGCTTTTTATGAGTTTGTTGGCAGAAATCCTGAAATTGTGCCTTTTAAGCAAATATGGCAAAATATTTGTTGAAAGAAAATCTGTATTTATAAATAACGTGCTGAATTCACAATGTAATTCTGCTATTTCTGTTCTTTGATTAGTTCAATGTATGCCTTGTGTTACGTGAGATAAACCTACATTTCAGATATTTAATACTTTTTTTTTGTAATCAAACCTCAAAGCAAGATTTGTTTCATGCAATTATTCAGGGAAGACATGAACTAAAAAGAAAGCTGGGAGGAATAGGGTTGCAACTTAATTTACCAGATAGAACTTATGCAAGATGCTCCAACATTTTGCATAATGTTGTAAGAAAGAAAAGGACAGCAAGGGATCATTCTGATTTCATCCTGGGTTTCAAAACAAGAGGGGAAGGGGAGCCTTACAGATGCTGTGCATTTGTATCGACTTGTTCTGATCTTCAGCTGTTCTCCAAAGGCATCACTTTATTGGCCGTGATCACCGGGGCACGTTTTGGCTCATCTGTTTCCCTCTAACCCAGCTGTGCAAGGTGTTTCCTCAGTGAGTAGGGATGCCTAGGGTAAGCCTGGCCTTGGCACCAGAGAGTTCGTAGGGAAATGGCTTTAGCAACTTCTGGCTGAGATTGGCGCAGTCCTTTCGAACTTTGTGAGAAACTGGTGATCGGGCCCTGGGCACTTTGGTTGGTAATGGTGAGGTAAAGGCGAGGGATGTGACTACGTGGTGTTCAGGTGGGGGTGAAAGTCCCTGTAAGGACGTTAAGTGCATATACCAATTACAGGTTCTAACGAAAAGCAAAGCTGCCCTGTTCCACAGACCATCACTTCTTGTCTCAAGTGGTGAAACCTGCCATCAGTGTGCCAAAGAGGGAGGAACATGCTTTTTTACTCCTCCTTACTTTTCCTTTGCACAAATACATAGGAGCCTGAGCTAAGGACAGTTAATCCCGTTCTTGGAACCAGGACTATTTATAGGCTGGGTTAGCACTGAAAGACTCCACTGTTTTCTTTTTAAAAACAAATGCTTGTTCTGTGCTGCATGTCAAGTGCAATCATTGCTGAATGAACTGACATGCAAAGCCAAGTTCTCAGCTGAACTGGCGTAGCTCCATCGATTTCAGTGGATATGCAGCAGTTCATGCTGGTTGGGAATTTGGCCCGCTGTGTTTGAAAGGGATGAATTTGTTTAGACCTCACTTCTTTTCTAATGTGATACAGGTCAAAAAAATTCCTACGTTGTGCAACAAGTAAGAGCAGCACGCTGCAGAATCTGCCTTTCCCTCTTCTCTTTCACCACTGATGAAAACTGCCATCATTTTCTGTGATTTACAATGTATGCTTTTTATATGGTATATCAGCCCTTCAGGAGGACAGACTTATAAGAATCAGATCTGGCAGATCAGATTAATAATGATGCAAATGCAAGATGTTGGCTGCTGACGAGCTTGTTGTCGTAAATGCTTGCCACAATCTTGCATTTTTTTTGTCCGGTATTTCGCTTGTAGGAAATTCAGCTGAGGATTTGTGTTGGGCCTGTGCCTGTTCTGATTAAACTGGAGAGAGTGAAATAATAGTGCTTTGTGTGGTTTCAGGCCCTGCTTACCAACCAGTTTCCTCAGATCGGTGTAACAAGCAAAAATGCAGTGGAGTAGTGGCTGGAAGATGATTAATTGAAAGATCCTCAAGACTGATGTTTCAAGGACATGAATCGATGTAGTGATGTATTCACTATGGTGATAAGTGGTATAAGAAACGATAGACATGTAGTATTATGTAAGTAATAAATGTAGAAATGCAGTGTTAAAAAATAATGAAGCTGGTAGAAAGTGAGTACCCATTCCTGGAAACATTTTTCTGGGGTTTGTTCTGCAGATTTTGGTCGTTGCACTGGTCCAGGGGATGAACTCTAGGGCAGTGAAGAGCAGCGAGATGAGGAGTCACTTGATAAGCTGGCTAGATACAAAAGGGAGCTCAGTTTAGATGTCAGGTCAAAATGCCTAACACGAGGACAAATACCAATGGTATTTGTGTAGTCCACACACACTGGGTTTTTGATTTTTTAAAAATGTAAATTTATAAAGGAGAATCACCACAGAATTGATAAAGGACGAATCACCTTGTCCGTACCAAGGGACAGACAGAGATATCACAAGTTGCATTTGCATTTGTGCTGGGACAGCTGACCCCAACTGTCAGAAGGAAGGGGGACCCGTTCGGCGTGATGGCGTTGGTCTTCCCAAGTCACCGTTAGGCGTGACGGAGCCCGGCTTTCCTGGAGACGGCTAAACACCTGCCTGCCGGTGGGAAGGAGCGAATGGATTCCTTGTTTTGCTTTGCTTGTGTGTGTGGCTTTTGCTTTACCTGTTAAACTGTCTTTA
>NW_008794520.1:1454112-1454936 GCF_000699145.1 Aptenodytes forsteri
CAGTGTGAACTCGAGTTGAAGGGACTGTGACCTGTGGATGAGTCCATGCGGGAGCAGGACAACCTGAAGCATCTGTGGCTGTGGATAAGCCCATGCCAGAGCAGGTCCATCTCAAAGAGTCTGGCCGTGGTTACATCTGTGTCGCAGCAGGTATACCTCTGAAGGGATTGCGGCCCAAGGATAAGTCCATGCTGGAGAAGGTACACCTCAAAGCATTTGTGGCTGTGCATGAGGTCATGCTGGAGCACCGCAATGCGTGTAGCCATGGACAAGCCCACGACAGAGCAGGTAAGCCCCTGGAGGGATGGCAGCCATGGGTGAGGCCATGTTGGAGCAGGTTTACTTCTGAAGGGACTGTGGCTGTGGGTAAGGCCATGCTGGAGCAGGTGTATCTCTGAAGGCATTGTGGCCCATGGAAAAGGCCACACTGGAACAGGTGCACCTCAAAGCGACTGTGGCTGTGGATAAGTCTGTGCCACAGCAGGTGTACCCCTGGAGAGACTGTGGCTCATAGATAAGGCTCCACTTGGAGCAGGTCCCCCTAAGGGACTGCGGTCTGTAGATAAGTTCAAGCCGGAGCAGGGGCAAGGGGAGGAGTTCATTGCAATGTTAAACCCAATGGTCTAGTCCACAGGGACGAGGGGTGGAGATTGTAATGGAAATACCTTTAAATTGTTGTAACCCAGGATTTGAGTTCCATGTTATGGGAATTAATATAGCAGGAACCACCTGAACCAACAGAGAAGACTTACGAGAAGCAGTGCAAGTGCTGCAGTGACCTGACCTGAGCTAGCTTTGGTGCCCAATAGCTCCATGCAACATAC